>NC_143055.1:135035833-135187348 GCF_052426305.1 Pelodiscus sinensis | reverse complement strand
ATGGACTGAAGCGGATTTTCACTTCTGGGAGAGGTGGTAACTAGTCGAACGGAAGAATTCTTCCCTTGGCCTGTCTGCCTCTACATGCGGGGGTAGGTCAACCTGATTACACGACATTGCCCAGGGAGTGACATTTTTCACACCCTGAGGGACTAAACTAGGTCGATCTAATTCTTAACTGTAGACTAAGCACAGAGTGGAGGGCAATGGGACCTCTAGTCAACCTCCTTCTGTCTCTTTTGCCTTGCTCTTGGGTCTTTTGTTGTTCATTTTATACAGAGTAGCCTGCAGAGGCTGAGAGAGCTAAACCAGGGTTGAGCTTGCATTTATTTCACACTGAACTCAGAATATAAAGTTTGAATGGATGGGTATAGAAGCTGTGGCTTGAGTCTAAGAGCTTCTACCTCAATAGAGGGGAAATTCCTTGAATCTTTGTTCTCTCAGGTTTAATGCCCAGCTTGCAACTGTGTCTATTGATTGAAATAAATGTCTGTGAGCTTGGGCAGGTTTTCGATCGGAAATGGTTGCAGATAGCAAGCATAAGTTGTTGTTGTAGTCAAGTGCAATTTTCCCCCCATGGTTTTGCTTTGTTTCTTTGAAGTCTGCCAGATAAGCAAATCAAATGGGACGCACTTTACTTCCTTAACAAAAGCAGCAGTATTGCATCTTGGGAAATGGAAAGCACAGAAAACTGACCTTTACAGAGGAATGGTCTCTACGGCCAAGTCCTTTCCGTGATGTTACTGTACCTCTCTTCAGTTTGCGCAATGGACTCCAGCTAATGAGAAAGAAAAGGATAGAAAAGTGCATCTGTGATTAGAGAAGAAGGAGAACACATACTTGTCAAAGAGATCGCATTTAAAAAATGTCTGGATAGGCAGCAAGGAAGAGCAGGGATGTATTTAGCGATAGACTGCTCTGTTCACAGCACTGCACTGTTACAGTGTGTCAGACAAAGCAGCTATAAAAACCTATGCAAAGATCTCCCAGCATCAGCCTGCCTATTAGATCCCTTCCTTTGAGCAAAACTGCATGCGAGCCAGAACCCCTTGAAAGCCCCGCCAGGCATGACAGTGATCATAAACGGTGGGGTATGTGTGTCGGGACATTTGCATCTGTACTAGATGAGGCTAATGAGATTGGCCTCAGAATGGAATGGTCTGAATCAAAAGACGTGCCAGTCGTTTACTGTCCACAAATAAGCCACGTTCATGATGGGGAATTGTGGGGCATTCTTCAGCTTATAACTTTTCCATTCCGGATAATGGTGGCTAGGTGTGAAATGAAGAATGAGATAGGTATTTTAATTAAGGGGTAAGTATGCACTAGTCCGTAGCAATAATAAAGTGCTAATGGGCTGCAGATGGGTAGGTATAGCCCATAGTGGCATTATTAGGTCTCGCTTGCCCATTCTCCCCAACAGAGAGGGTATGTAACTGGCATGTGCTAATGTCACCAAAGCCGCCCAGTTCCATACGGATAATGAAGGAAGATTTGTATGGTGTTAGACTGAGTTTATGCAAAGCTAAAGGGAGATTTCGAGCAGCTAATTGGCACAATCAATTTCTAGTGGCAAAGAACACGCCACACACCATCAATATTTAATGCCAGGGGACATTTAATAATATTTTAGGGAAAATGCAAACATACGAATTTGCCATTAATATTCCTCCCATGCAAGGCTTTCGGAACAAGTTTAAAAAAACTCCACTGATGAAATGCAGTAGGTTTATCCAGCGCACTCCTTGCTAAAGCTGGGTGACGGGGCAGGATTCGGTGTGGGATTTTCAGCAGGGATGGGAGCGTGGTCCTTCAGGAAAGGAAGCCTCAGTTCAAGCTGCAGTAGCTGTCCTGTCATCAAGGACAACTGCAAGCAGCCCTGTGGGAGTGGGAACATTGTGCTTGAAACAGATGCTGCTACCAACACCTACCAGGCAGGGACATGACATGGCAAATAAAAGGGTTAAAGTAAATGCCCGAGAGCTAAACAGATCGTCCAAAGCCCTTTAGCTACGAGCCAGACTAGGAGTGGTTGTTCCCCCTCTCTTTTCCCTCAGTCCTGTAGGGGAATCACATTTACTTTGGCATCATGTGCCTCCTGAATTTGGCCCGCTCATGTGGTTGGTGGTGGTGAGCCCTCAAAGAAGCAAACAGAACGATTAATCCTCTGAGCCAACATCTGTGGCCCAGACTTGCTTGCTTGGTTTGTGCAGCCAATGGGAAGGTTCAGCGGGGATGAGTGAATCAGTGACCATCCATGGAGCACATATAACAACTGCCTTTTGAAGTGGGTGACCCAACGCCCGCCGAAGTGCTGGAAAGGGCTCCCATGTGCCACTGTATCCTCCTATGCAGATTTAATCAAGTGGCATAGGGCAAGTGTGTAGAGTCCCTTTAAGCAGCATGTGAGCCCTCTAGCAAAGACCCAGTAGATAACATCTGCATTGCCTTTTCCCTCATCAACCATGATGAGACACGTTCAGGACCCAAGTTAGTATGGACTGTGTGAAACATTTCCCAGTGATCGGCGTTGGGCTCTTAAAGTAATCCTATTTTAGCTGATTTTTCCCATTAATACTGTATAATAATAAAACAATTCACATCTGAATACTTCCTCGCTTCAGAAACTGAGATGTGGTTTGCTTGGAACAATTGCTGTGAGACATTTTAAATGGGCCCGTATCTAGAACCTCTGTAAGAAAACCCATTCCCTGTTCAAGTTCTCCAGCCACTAGTGTTCACTTGTCCCATGTGAATGGTGTTTTGCATTCGCTTGGGTCAGTAAATGGAACACTGTTGTATGTCTATGTGATATGCTTAAACAAAGCACACGAGAACTTTTATAGGGGAAAAGGCAGCTCGCCGCATTTACTGAGAATACAACAGTTGCATATGCTTTTCAGTCACTCACACACACAAACACCATACACACAGTCCCGCCAGACGAGGTTATAGTTACCAGTACATAAATAAAACGGGAAAGTAAAATCACTGTTCTGTACCCAGCTCACTAGGAGCCAAATTCTGTCCTCATTTACACTCTTGTTGCCCCATTGCTTTTACTGGGTTGGCATGCTGTGAGCCTCTCACTGGGGTGCGCTAGTCAGTCTATTCAACTCAGGCGCTTACACGTATAAATCATATTTTCCTACATGGGGGAAAAACCCAGCCAGGTTCGACTGTTTTTTTTATTAGCCATTGTCACTAGATAGATAGCCATACATTTGTGGTCTCAAAGCCAGGTAAAAAACATCTGTTGGCATGAAAAGAAACAAGCCATGTGCCCTCAGCATTTGAACACACCGTTCGGAATGATATTTAGACAGATGAACTTAGTAGAGGCACAGTAATACTCACCCCTTATAATATCATAGAGAATGGCCAGATTTGCATTGGTCATTTAGATGCCTAGCAGAGAACTAAGCTCTGAATGACACAGCTGTGGATGCTAAGCTCTTTGAAAATCTGGATGTAATCTGGATGCTGTAGAATTCAGTGCTATGATCCTGCAGTGGTTGCTGGGTTTTGACACATGACCCTAGAAGTTCCATGGCATTACAGCTGACCTGATTTCCCCTCCCTTTCAGCTCTTTAACCACTGGGCTATATATTTTTACAGTACACTAAATATTGCATGCAAACGGGAGGCTGTTTCTGCAGCTGCAAGAAGCAGAAGGGGAGGCAGTAAATCAATACAAGAATGCAACAGTGAGAAGAGTGCAGGCCAGAAAGTCACCACTTCCACACTAACCAAACCAAAGAAGCTCTGTCATGCAGCAAGCCGCCTACTTGTTATCCAGATTTGCAGCCTGGGCCCATATTGGGTTGTGAAAATCAGTTTGCACCTGCTTGCCCTGGAGGCCTAGTGTATGACACGGCAGCTGGACACAGGAGGTGGCAACGAATGGGAAGCAATGCAAGCCACAGAAGATGAAGCCATACACACGCACAGCAAGAGAACCAAGTTGCAGATGCACCTTCTGCCTGGATACTTTCAAGCCCCGTAACTACCACGCACAGCAGGTCCTGCCACTCACCTGAGACATGACCCAGCCTACGGCAGAGTTCTGTGGGATTCATAAGTGGCTGCCCGGTTTCCCAAGGACAGACATGTTGGTGATACCAAATGAGAGCCCACTAGAGACATACAACAGGACAACAGTGACGCCTGAGACACTATGAACCTTATTTCATTTCAGGTTTTGTTACCAAAGCCATTGGCCTGCCCTTTCCAGAGAATTTCAGTCCTATAGCCTTTTCAGGTACCTGCTCCGCACTATGGAACAGCCAATTAGCGGGTATCAGCTGGGGTGGTTATAATTGACAACAGTGTAGGGATGAAGGGCACCAGATTTTTCGAGTTATTTAGATGCCTAAAGAGGCAGAGTGGCATCTAGTGGGATTTTCAAAAGCTGGTGATACGGCAAATGGGTTGAAACAGAACTTCCAGATGGGCTGAGGAAAGTCGTCAGTAGTGCCGACTCCGCAGCAAGCGGTATCTGCCAGACTTCAGACCGAGCTTCCAATTCTGAAAAGAATTTTGCTCCAGTCCGCACAAAGGTGCAAGCATCACTTTCATTGCACTTGGCAAGGTCTTCGTGGATCCTAACCTTAGCGATTGGCTTTGGGACCACATCCCTGCCTGCACCCCATTCTCCTGGGGTGGGGGTGCTGAACATGACACCCCTCGGCTCCATGCAGCTACGCTCTGCTTTCATTCGGAGTAGAAAAGGAAGGGGGACTTTTCTGGTGTGGGACCAAGCAAATGGGTTTGTGCTTGGTAAGAGTTTAATGTGGTGTTCCTCCCGTAGCTTTCCCAGGCTTGGGAACAATTTCAGGAACCTCTCAGGTTCTAGGTCCAGGGTGACTGGCTCTATCCTGATTACTAGGCCTAGGGCTGATAATTTTGGGGAGTGGTTTTGCGGGGTGATCAGGAATTAAAATACAGATGGTTTAGTCTCCCATAACCTATTTTGCTGTCAATTTTTCCAAAGGACACCACCATTCCAAGGCTCCAGTTCCATACATCCTTAGAGGGCATCTTCACTGCACAGAGGATATGTCCTTAACTTGGGTTAACTCACCCAGTTTCAAATAGCACAGCAGCTATTGACATTTTACTCAGGTTAGCAGATCAAGCCTATAAAGAGGCCTGTGGTTGAACTTAACTCAAGTTAAACCGCAGTTAGCTAACTGAGGTCACTGCGAGTACTCTTGTATGCAAACTTACTCTCATGTGTCAATGTTGGAAGGACTAAGCCCTAAGAGTACTGCTTTTGCACTCATGAGCTTTACTGTTTACTGGCTGCTTAGGCTAACCCTATGAAAATTCATTATCCTCTTTCCATTACGTTTCAAAACAAACTGTGCTGAATGCATGCGTTCCCTTTGAAAGACAAAAGGTGCAGGCTCTTCATTGCATGTCACCAGCAAAACCAACCTTATTAGTTTTGTTCCACCGTTTTTATCATATTAAAAATTAATAAGGTTTGTTGACGAAGCACAAGAAACTAACAATTTCTAAATAATTTAGTGCCAACCCACTTCCTTCCATGTATGAAGTGGCTAGATTGCTTTTTGGAGTGTTTTGAACTGAAATCCCAAAGGCCTTTCATGTTTTTAGTCAGCTGCCTCGGAACCATTTAATTACCAGGCTATTCTCAGCTTGGGGCTGGCTCTGTCGATGGGAGAGCCTCCAGAAGGCGAGAAGAATGAAAAGCTTTATCTTTCGGTTCACAAAGTTCTCCAGGCACTAAAAGTGCATCATTGCTCAACCCTGCAATTGTGGCTACAGGAAAAGGAGAATTCTGCTTAGCTCCTATCAGCTGGTGGGGGGGTAGGATGGGGGGAGGCCTGCATTTTGGAGGAAGTTGCCCTGCCACCTGGCCAAGAACATGAGTTCTTTACTGGCTGCCAAAGCCATTGCTCAGAGGCAGGACACTTGACACCATGCCAGGAAATGAAGAGAAGCGGGTTCTTCATCTCTCAAGGTCACTGCCTCTTTTCACACCGGGGCCTGTGATCCAGAGCAGTCTGATGTCAATAGGTAGGCTTCGCCTGTCTGACTGGGTCAGACCTTTGATAGACCTCTAATTGAAGCTCTGAATGTCTGTTACACAGAGACACTGGCAAGTTCCCCAACATTCACAAAAGAAATGAGGCACAAAGTGTTGGGGGAAGGAACTGCCCTCTGGCCCAGTTGACCTCAAGTTATAGTGGAGTCTCCATTACTCTACGTCTTTCAGTTAAACTGGATGTCTCCCTAGCAGACAAGCTCTAACTGGATTCGCGAACCACTTGGTGACACTCTCGGGCTGGTGAGTCCGACTAGATCTCTTTTGACCTTAACGTGGATGAGTCTGGAGGCTTCTACTAGGCAGGATTCTTAAGGGGGCTCTTATGAGTTTCTTCTTCTGTGAAGCAATGAGGAAAGGTGTGAAACGCTGAGTGAACTGAACAGGAGGCTGCTTGTAGCCCAGGGCCCTGGATTTATTTTTCCCACACACTTTGTGTCATTAGCACCTTTCTTATTACGTGCCCTGAGAGTTGCAGAGCCCCAATGGACAGGCCCCATGGCATTACTCCCATAAGTATTGGCTTCTGCGAGTAATCAGAGCTCCAAACAAGGCATTGCTACTTAGCAATTCAGCCAAGCTCCCTAGGGGTTTTATAGAGCCCTGAGGTTATGCATCTGAAGCAGGTGCTTTTATTCCAACTCATTTCCCTTTGCAGCAGTATATACCGATACTGCTATTTCTTTACACCTATTTGCTAAGGCCAGCCAACACTTTCACTCAGGGAACAGCTTCACTACCAACAGATTTATTTGAAAGAAAAAAAACCTTTCCTATTATAATGTCAACGGGGTGAATATTACTGTGCTTGCCCCATTGTAAATGAGGGCAGAATTTGTGCTCCTTGTCTTCCTCACAAGTGATACAAGTATATTTTTGAAATGCATGATGCTTATGGCATATTCATAAAATACTGTGCCTCTGTATCAACACTGGGCAATTGGGCAAGTGCTTTAGGGTCAGGCTCACATGATTTCTCACTGCAATTGCTTGTCAGACTTAAAGGGACAATGTCAACTTTAAAACACTGTCTCTTTAGGGTGCGGGTTTTGTATGTTTGTTTTAAGCTACAACTCTTCCTGGGAGCACACAAGATGACCCTAGTGAAGGAAATAAGGACACACATCTGTCTCTCTATTAGACATTTCTACTGAAAAGTGAGCAGCCATCATTTTATCAGCTAGGATGACGCCCTAGAGTTCTAGTCTACTCTTGAAAGCCCCGGAGGCCTGTTTCCAAAGACAACTCTGGAGCTTTGGTAGTAAGGCTGCAAAGAAAGTCAGTGGGAATTGGGTTTCTGGGGCTAGATCCACACCAGTACTTAGGCACCAAACTTCCTGATTAGGTGTCCAAGTCCAACATTCAGGTGCCAGTGACTCTCAAAACCACTCTGAGCTGCTCCGTAACCCTGCCAGGGCCTGTCTTTCCACCACAGCCCACGTGCCTGGCAGACCCCCGCTGCCTCGGAGGGGTATTCTCAAAGAATGCACTCTGCTTCGCTCACCCGCAGGCCCTGATCCCCTAGGCTTGCCCCAGGTGCCCCAGGGGTAAAGCCCCACAGAGGTGTACGTCCCTCTCAGGGGTCGGGGAACCCACCCGGCTGTGGGACCCCTAAGTTCAAGCTCTCTGCAGCGGGTATTTGAACACGTGTCCTGCCAGCTAGACTACTGGCTACAACTCCATTGGTGTCTCGTTCTGTATGTGCCCGAGAAAGCACCCATCAGCTGGAGGCACCTCACTCCCAAGCAGAGAGTGGTGCCTCCCTCTGGCCTGATCAAAGATAGCGAAGCATCTGCCTTTGCAGCTCTAGGCCTGCTCCTTTCTCCTGCATTTTCACTCCTGGCTAGTGTACGTGGCCCCCTCCCAAGCTCGCTGGATTCGGAGACTCCCTTCCTCTCTCATCTCTTAGCCACTTTCGAAAAATGTACCCATAAACCCCAATGCTGCAGGGCATCAGCCAGTCACTGACTGAGAGGGCAGGAGTGGGGAGAAATGCCCTGTTGACTTCCCCCTCATCTGCAGGGGGACTTAGTGACACCTTCCCAGGCGGGTGCCAGCCGGCGTTGAAATGAGGATACTGGTTTGCGTCAGCCCCACACTGGATCAGTGCAACAGTTCTTATGTCCGGGTCTTCTGCTCAGTTATGGACTTGCTGCACTGGACCGTCATTTCCGGTGAGTAGTCCCTTTCCCCTAGTGCTGCGACGGCTCTTTCCCATGGCCGGGCGTTCCAAACCACAAGCAAAATGTAGTGAGCAGCTACAGAAACTGGCAGGGGGCTCCAGAAACAGGAGTGGTGCCTGGAACTACTTTGGAATCACTCTTTGAAACTGAACAGATGCCAAATGGACCAACTTCTGTTGGGGAGAGCAACTTGATGTGGACCATACACAGAGCTGTCTCTTCTCAACAAAATGGCTTGAATAAAAGATTTTACCTCGCCCACCTTGTCTCTTTAGCATCCTGGGACCAACATGGTTGCAACAACACTGCCTACCACGTCCAAATTAACAGCTGCCTTTTGAGCATATATTCCAAGCACGCTGCACTGTACAGGGCTTGCAACTGTTAGCAATCAGTGACTTAGTTGCCTACCGGCCTGTGTTTATTCCTAGTGGATGCTTTAAATTGTGCTCAGTAACTTCAATTTGTTTATATAAAACCAGACCTTTGTGTGCTGGAGTCCCAGTTATCCTCTGAGGGGTTGGATTGGCTTTTTCAAGTCTGTGAAGCAAAGAGTTGGGGCGTAATAAAAAATCTATAGGTGTCAGCCACTTGCAGCCTGAAACGTCCTCCAGGAAGTCTCCAATGAAACATAAAGCATTAACACAGTTGTGATACTGTAATGGCTTTGACACCATAAAAACTTGGTATTAAACATCATAAACGGCACAGTGCTCGTCCCTGGCTTTTAATTTTGGTTCTAAAGAGATCCCTCGAATTAAAATAGTTTGGAATGAACTTCTTCTATGTCAAAAAGAATCGATCATCTGGAACTGCTAGGCTATTGGAAATTATTAGTCCCAAGCTTTTCAGCCTGAACCCTAAAGATTCTTCAGAGTGTGTCGAATACTCACATAGCCACGGCTTTAGCAACAGCCATATGCAAAGATTTCTAATGCTGAAGTAACTAACCAAACTCACAAGCTTTACAGACATGCCCAACCTGTTTTCTTTCAAGCAGAACATGGGTTTCATCTTTTGTGGGTTTGCTACAATCAAACAGCATCAATATTAAAGAAAACAACCAGGTTATCTAACATTTGTCTGCTTGCATCCTCTGGCTAAAGAAGATTTTCAAACAAAGCCCAGATTCTGCAAAGTTTTCTGCATATGCATAACTCTGGGCACATGCATTATCCAGACCAAGGCAATAGAACTAGTTGCATGCACAGTTAGGCAGGGGCAGATTCCCAGTATGCACCAGGCCACGGTTTTTATTCCAAGCCTTTATTTACACACACAACTGCTCTTATATGATGCTACAGAGCACCAAGCTGGCCTCTGCCTGGTGATTTGATTTTGAAATCTGTGAGGAAAACCTCTTAGGTGTTTTCCTTTCCACTCACCCATTAATGAAAACATCCCATTTCTCACTGTAATAAAAGGCTCATTTCACTGACCAAGGAAATAATGGCTAAACACTGAGGTCAAAAATCAGTTTGTATTATAAAACATTCAATGTACTATATCTTCTCTGGCGAAAAGACTTTAATTCCCCCATTCTCACATTTTCAGGAAAAAATGTTGACACCGTCCACATTTTCTGTTTTCCATGTCAGCTCCAGCAACGTTTTTATTGACTTAAAAAAAAAAAACAATCTAAATGTTTCACTAAATCTCATTTAGACTCATCATCATCATCAAACACGTTCGCTGACTGGAAATGGGTTTGTGGATTTCAAAACAGAACTGGACTGGCCTGGTCTGCACTGAAGCCGTGATGTGTTGGGACTGGCCTGCTGCCAAGGCCTCTTCTGGAAACAGCTGTACCTGGTCGGCCTCCTTTTGGGGTGTGGGGAGTGCACACCTATGGAACAAGAGGGGAGGCTGGTGCGGTGCCCCCCAGACCCAAATGAACCTTTCCCTGGGGAAAGCCCTGAACACATTCCAAGGTTGGCGTCATGAGTGGCCTAGAATTATGGGATGAAAATTCTTTGCTGAGCATGCTCAGTAGGCCTCTTCTAAGGTTATGGTGGGACTTAGAGATGACTAGCTAGCTAGCTCACACTCTGGTGTTGTGCCATACTTGTCACTGCAGGGCCCAAGCCCTATGTCTCCTGCCAATCAGATGCACACCTACAAAGGTTTAGCACTGGGGTATTCCAGCTGAACGGGCAGTTGTCCCATTTATGACAAACAACTCTCCCTCCCTACGGTTACCAGATGACATTCTGTAGCTCTCCTTCCTTCTGTGCGAGGTGCTGGTTTCATGAAGTGCTTGTGGCCCTGGTACACCGTCGCCTTGGAGCGATCCTCATCCTGGACAGAAATGCTCCCTTTGGAACCATGGTGTTTTCTATATGACTCTCTCTGAGGATGCTTAACTCTCTCCTTCTGCACATTTGTCTGGCTGACAAAGTGGCAAGGCGTGCCACATGCTACTCTGCTCCGGAGAACCCCGCAGCTGGAGTTTTGCTGCAGTATCATCTCATGCTGTTCACCGACTACCTAAATGGCACATCTCTAGTGAATAACTCCTTGCATGACAATAGGAAATGTCAGACGCAGGGACGGAAAGCATTGAAAAGGACTCAAAATGAAGCAATTTATCGTCAAAGTAATTAAATTAGAGCCAACATCTCAGGCTGGCTTTCTATATATTTACATCAAATTAGATGTTTTCTGCACGGCTCCTTCTGGTGTCGATCACCCCTTCACTTCAGTGGGCATTGGGGTGTGTGGCAGGGCACTGAAATCTGTACGCAAGAGGTACTGGGATGCCGGAAGTCATGCATGACTTCTTCACTCCATTTTGTGGTGGCAACAAGCACATCTGTATGGGGATGGCAGGAAGGACCAACCATAGGGATTTTCTCACCCGAGGTGGAAAATGTTTTTGGTAGGTGCCCAGACTGCTAATCACACAATGAAAACACTGGAGTTTGGCATCTGCCTTCGGATGTTGAACTGGTGCCCCGGAATTTGGGGCCATAAGGAAACCCTGTTAGCAGGGATTAGGCAGGCTTGGGGCAGGATAGGAGGGTCTACTCCAGAGTATGTCCTCCATCTTTCTTTCCTTTTGCCACCCACCCAGGTGGTGGATAGAGGTGGCTGAAAATGATCCATTTAAATGACTTTTGACAGAACATTGGGGTTTTGACTAATTTCTGGAGTGAAAAAAGTAATGAAAAGTGCCTCTTTTCCATGAGAAAAAGTTGTGTTTTTTTTAAACAAACCATTTAAGTGAAGACACAAAATATTTCAATTGGGAAATGCCTTGTGGAAGCTGTAGTTCCAATCCCTCCTTCATCCACAGCCTCTGTGGGTCAGGTTTCCTGACCAAACTACCTTTCCCAGGATGCATAGCAGGAAGGGACTCCCTTACTATAACTGCCTCCTTTCACCATGAGGGGAGACGGTCGTGTTTCATAGGAGATGTGGACAGACTAAGAATCCCAGCCCTCATGGGCGAATGGGAGTGAGAGACACAGCATAGAATTTCTGAACAAAATGTCCTGGTTGTGAGGTGAAATATTTTGGTGTTTGAATTTCAGCTCAAAAATCAACACTCAGTGGACATATAATATTTTCTTACCCACTTGAGTGGCCGGTTTAGGGCCATAGCTGTCAGTCTGGTTGCGTCTATACAGAGTCCCTCCTCCTCCTTTTTCCTGAGAGATCCCGGGACTCTAGTTAGACTGGACTCGTGTCTAAGTCAGAGTATGATACAGACACAATCCAGAGGTGTCACACAAAAAGAATGCAGCCTTTAACACTGGCTCATCAATAAGTGGACTCCTTTTACATGAAATGCTCATGGAAAAGTGTTGTCACAGTTACCACCAGTTACCTTAGAAACACCATGGGAGTTAGCTGGTATTGATACACACAAAAAATCAATTTTGTTTTCTTTTTTGCCAGGCTCCTCAGCAAATGAAGTTTATTGTCCTTAGGATCAGGCATCTGCTAGTTTCAGCTCGTATTTTTCCTTTCCCCTGACATTTAGCCCAAATGTACCAGATACTCCTGTGCAAAAGTGAATTTGTAAAAGGCCTATCAATCATACTGCCCTTTCGTGGGCTCAAACAAGCAGCAGCTCCCATCTATGACTAGAGAAAATGCTACTACTTGCAGAGGAGGAAGGGAACGACCCCCTACAACTTTACTTGGGTACCTAGCACTAAAAAGTGTTTTAAAACATTAAGTGACTAGGAAGGAGAGCGGAGCCACTTTTATTTCATATAACCCACCCAGCTGTCAGATTCATCAGAGGTTTGGTACATTCAGCAACTCTCCTGTTGATGTTTATTAAGGAATCGCTTATTGTGATTGAAGCTGAAATCAAAGGAACTTGATTTTCTTTTTAGTATGTTTACAAGCGAAGGTTAAAGCATCTATAGAGCGAGCAATGTGCACCTAAGCAGACTGATAAAGATTTTATCCCTCTTGTGTCAAGTTCTTTTATTTATATTTTGGAGAGGGAGCAGGGGTAAAAACAACATACCAGAATCTTTAACTGAGGTCAAGATAAACATTTGTGATTTAAAAAAAACAACCATCAAACAAAATCAGTTTCTCTATGGAAAAAAGCTATGCAAATACCCACAAAAATTACCTCATTTCTTCTGTGAATATTGTCCTTGCCTGTTAGCCACATCACTCTCCTTAGGGTCCCATGGAAACAGAACTAATTAAAGCAACATTCACAAAAGCTAGTGTAAATGTCACATTTCAATGCAAGCATCCAGGCCTTGGGTACAAAAAACACACTCAGAATTCAGGCTAAGAGCAGGAAGGGGAGTTATTTTCAGTACAACTTTAGAACGGCACCGGCATTTAGATTTTCAGTGAGTGGGTAACAGTGATCAATACTGTAAGTGGAATATATTCATCTTGGATTTCCTTGTGACCCACTGGTGTATGGACAACTGGACTTTTGAGAGAATACCATTAGTGATGGCCCAAGGGGAAAAGTCTGAATATGGATCTTGACCACCCCCACCCCCCAATCGTGCCCGTCTTCTCCAAAAAAGTAAAGGTGTCCAGATGCAAAATTTGGATTTGGCCCAGTTGTATAATAACTATTCCCAATAACATAGCCTTAGAACAATACTTTATATAACAGTATGTTGTTTCTTTTCAATTCTCCCTCTAACATAGTCTATATTACTCATTTTCTGGGGACTAGAGCCAGGGCTGTTATACATTGGCTGTCTCTATAAATCCAGTTGGATTTATAAATGTACACTTTAAATTCATCTTTATCATGTGGGACAGCAAAACCTCGGAGACAGGATTCGCTATCAGGTACATGTAGCATTACAAACCATTTTAGCATAATATTATTTTTAAGACCTTCTCTCTAGCATTCCTTTGTAAACATCAATGCAAAAGGTGCACCCATACTGGAAAATAAAGACTGTTGCTTTGTGTATGGAAAGCTACTCTGGACTACTCTCCACAAGAAGCTGATATAAACCCAGAAGAGTTTTCATTGTCCCGTATTCCTGAGCATATGTAATTGTACCAAAATGCACACAAAAAGACATAGTATTTCATGCACAAGCCATCACATGTGGAAACAAAAAGAAAATCAGAAAAGCTATTTGTATTAGGACCTCAGGATGCAAACATCAAAGATCATTTTTCAATTTCACCTCTGAGATCCCACATATGCGTCACAGATTTTGCAAATAAACAAACTCAGATCACAAAGGAATTGCCATCCAGAGACAATGGTGCCAAAATGCTTTGTTACTGTGTAACTAGATCCAGATTCTGTTCAAGTGGTCACAGAAGTGTCACACAGAAGTACAACGCTATTTCAGGGAATCTCCCTGCTAAAAGGCTGGATACATTCGTATTCTGTTGCCAAGTTAGCTAAACTACTAGACGAACATTCTTCCTAGAGACAATTTAGAGTTCTTATTTTATTTTGGTTACTCCAGATTCTGTCTGGTCTGACATGCAGAAATTTTCTTCTGAGAAACCAGACATTTACTTCCTCGATCTAGATAATAATCTGCTGCTGTTGTTATATTTTAAATGAAAGTATGATACGGATCTATTTCATCTTATGTTTTGATAGAATAAGGCTGGATGGCGTCAGACATTTCAAAGGCAACTTTTCTTTCTAGTTGGATAAGGGCACTGAGTCTAGCAAGAGTGTTTATACTGGGAAAAAATGGGAACCAATGGCCCATTCAACCAAGTCTCTGACAACAGAAGAAAGTGCAAGAAGGGCAGTGGTGGGCAGCCAGTGACACATTGGCCTCATGCAATCCATCAGGGTACTGTGTGTGGCCCACGAGACATTTTGTTTACTATAGCGCGTGCACAGGGTTACAAGATTCCTCTGGTTTCTATCCACATCGTTTTTTTCCTACCAGTATTGCTAAAGGGACACGCATGTAAAGTAAGGGACCATGAAGTGAGGTGCATGCTCATTGCACACATAATTGACTACACAAGCCATGTGATCCCTCTACATCCAATCCCAGGAGACCATCTTGAGTAGAATAATCTTGTAGCCACTGAGATGAAGGAGGCCACTCCTGCAGCCCACTCACAGGACTAAGTTGGCTATCGTCGCTCCAGTGGGAAATTATGAATTAACTTGCTTGTAGGGGAAGTTTCGTCTTTAAACCCATCAGTTAGAGGTGTTCTGCGCTCTGAAACAGTCTGGTTTAGAGAGTCATAGATATTAACCTAAGTGGTGACTATTACAACCATACAATCTGACTTATATAGTACAAGCCGGAGAATTTTATCAACTGGTCCTCACATCATGCCACTACTACTGTTTGATGGAAGGACTAGTTCTAAAAAGACATGCAGTAGTGATTGGGAATGTTTTGAAAAGATGGTGACTCTACCACCTCTGAGGATAAGATGTGGGAATGGTTATTCAAAGATACCAAGCCCAGAAGGGACCATTGCCATCATCTAGTCTGACCTCCTGCATAGCATAGGCCAGAGACCTGCCCTGGAGTAATTCTTAGAGCAGAGCTTTTAGGAAAAGCCCCAGCCCATCTGGATTAACAAATCATCAGATGGAGAATCCACCACATCCCTCAGGAAGCTGCTCGAAGGGTTGATGAGTCTCACTGTTACAAAGACACTCCTCAGTTCCAGTCTGGAATTTTCTAGCTTCAATGTCCTGTGAGTTATCCCTCAATTGAAGAGCCTATGATTAAATTTGTGTTCCTCATTGCAGGTACTTCTCAACTGTAATCAACTCACCTTCTCTTACATTTTGCTGTTAGAGACTAATGCTTTAAGGCAGTTTCCTAATCCTTACTCATTCTTCTGGCTCTTCTTTCATCCTTCTCCAATGTACTAACATCTTTCTTGAATTGTGGGCATCAGAACTCCAGTGGCCAAACTCCAATGCCAAATACACAGGAAAATTAGCCTCTCTACTCCTATGTGATAGTCCCCTATTTATGCAGCTGATTATCCATTATGGCCCCCCAAATTTCTCTCAGAGTCCCTGCTTCCCAGGAGAGAGTCCCCTCTAATGTAAATATGGCCTGTATTCTTTACATTTAACCATATTAAAACACATATTATTTCCTTGTTATCTATATAGATCTTTAACTGGGTACGGGAGGGGATTTTTTCTGAAGCTGAATAATCTTTGTGTTTCATGGATCAATCATGTGTTATGGAAAAACAAGTCTTTTCAATCAATTCTAATTTTTTTTACCTTTCTATGTCATTAAATGTCACCTTGTTTTTATCTTAAGATAAAAGGCAGAATAAGAACATCCGAGAAATGGTCTAGAACAATAATATTTTGTATTCCTCCCTGCTGTCTTCTCTCACCTATTCAGCTCTTCTCTCAACAGGCTCATTCATTTTTCTCTCCCCTCATTCAGCAAACTCTCCAGCTTTCTAATAATTTTTATTGCTCCTTGCTGAATCCCTTCCCTGGCTGATGTGTCTTTTGCAGATAGGCTGACCAGAACGGCACAGGATTCCATCTGAGGGCGTATCAAAGATTTATATAATGGCGAGGGCCCTACTAAATTCACAGCCATGAAAAAATGCATCGCGTACCATGACATTTGATCTTTTGTTTGCTTTTCTCCCTGTACAATGCACATTTCATGGAGGGAGACGGGCCTTTCCCAAATTGGGGGCCCTCTACCAACAGGCAATTGCACGGGTCAGAAGACTGTTTTGGGGAGGGGTGCAGTATTGCCAGCTGTAATGGAGTAGCGCTCACTGCTTGCAAGCACCCCTGTCCGGCCAAGTCTGTGTGCCAGAACTGCCTCTGGACTTCAGCCTTTTTAGCTACTTAGCCCTTTGGCCAAGTCACACAAAACCCCTTCCAGGGTACACGCCTAACAGGGGCCCATCCTGGTGCCCTCTGCTAGCGTCCCTCTTGTGTCTCAGTTTGTTTCCCCACTCTGCTAGAGAGCGGTGCCGCCAGGGCTTCCCCTCCTGGAGACATCAATCTGCCTTTACCTCAGGGCTCTATCACAGTTCTTCATAGCCATTATTCAGCACTCCACTCGGAGCTCTCCATGGTGCTACTGTTCCCTCAGCCAGCCCCGCACTCCTGGTCTTCTCACATTTGGGCTGCAACTGACTACTGCTGTACTTTGCAGCTCCTTTTATAGGCCCTGCTGACCTCTGTTTGGCTGGTTCCTCCATAGACAGTCTAGAGTCTAGCCTCCTTGGAGTACTTCTTTGTGGCCCTTTTCTGGCCTCAGAACCAGGTCTGTTCTGTGCTGCCTTCAGCGCTGGGTGGATGGAGAGTGGCAGCTGCTGACTGAGGGCTGAGATCTGCAGGCAGCAGCACAAAAGAGCAGGAGCATACCATCCCATGCCATCTGTACATCTGCACTGCTATTGGTGGTGGCTCTGCCTGCAGAGCTAGCTCCCAGCCAGCAGCCACTGCTCTCCAGCTGCCCAGCTCTGAAGGCAGTGCTATGGCCAGCAGCAGCAGAGAAGTAAAGACAGAAGTACTGCAACTACCACTATAACAAGATTGTAAGACTCACCTCTACTCATTTGTTGGGTCAAGACTTCTAGAATTACATTGCCATGACATTTATGATGTTTAAAAGCCTATGACCATGAAATTGACCAAAATGGACTGTAAATTTGGCAAGGCCCTAAAATGGTATTTTAATATTGTCAGAATTATTTTCTATCCCATTCTTTATGCATCCTAACATTTTGTTTGCTTTTCAGACCACCAGTACCCTATGACATCTAGGCATTTTGCCTGTGTGGCTACTGTAAATTAAAAGCCTAGCAATATGATTGAGTAGCTTAAACAATTCCTTCCAACATGCGTTATTCTCTCTCTCTCTCTCTCTCTCTCTCTCTGTCTCTATATATATATATCTG
Organism: Pelodiscus sinensis; assembly: GCF_052426305.1. Taxonomy (NCBI): domain Eukaryota; kingdom Metazoa; phylum Chordata; order Testudines; family Trionychidae; genus Pelodiscus; species Pelodiscus sinensis. Next base: position 135,169,749 of record NC_143055.1, on the reverse strand, counting down.
TATATATATATATATATATATATATATATATATATATCCAATTAATGCCACTTGCCTTTCACCTAGTTGCATTAGAATCCTCTGAAATGTGTGAGAGCTTTTTCCTGAACTTGAGTCAGCTAAATAATGCCATCATGCTGAACACCTCTTTCCTCAAAATCTTTGATGAATCTATGAAAAATACCAGTGCTAATAGGGAAGCTTGTGGTGCTGTTAACCCTTTGCCAGATGGAAAACCAACAATTAATTCCTTCTCCTCTTTTTCAGTCTCTTAGACACAAGAAATTGGAACATGTAACAATTCAAAAGCCCCCCAAAATTATGAAGCCGAATCACCAGGACAAAATTCATGGCCCAGATGCTAAAAGGTATTTAGGTCCCTAATTTCCAATGAAATCGGTAGGCACTAGACGTCTAAATACCTTTGATGAGCTGCTCCGTATAGACCGCTCAAGACTACTCCGGGGGTTCAGCGTGGTATGTTTTTATGTTTTATGCATACTAATGAGATGTGACATAGCAACCCTTTTTCATATTCTGTAGCCAGATATGCAGAAATTACTATTAACCACAGTGAATTCTTTTCTTGCATTATGTCTATAGAACCACTCAGATTCCTGCATGTGCTTACCAGTAAGCAATAATATCTTCCGCATCTTTATGCAAAGCACTGCCATTCCTGTGCTTGGTGCGACGATGCCTAATGCTTTATCACACCACCTCATTTCAACACTGAGAGCCATAAAGATAATGTTCGTCCCAGACTAGCTTCGCATTAAGCCATAAATAGTAACAAAGGATACCAGGCAATGCAGGGCTTGTGCAGGCTGTCATAAAGAATGATGTTTCAAAATATGATCTTCAGATGAAAAACACATACTGTAACTTACAGTCACCCTAGGGCAGGCGGCTTACTCGCTTGTTGTTATCACAGAAATAGCTTCAGCCCATGCTGTATGCATGTCATGCAGAACAAAGCGCCGGATGAAATATAAATGCATGCATAGATACATATGATATCATCCTAGCTTTGCACCAAAAAGAAATTAAAAGGAAAATTGCAGCAACTATTAGAAATTGGGAGAGGAGGCCATAGGCTCTGCTGGCATAAATGAGATAAGCACCATTGAAGTCAATGGATCTAGGCCAATTTACACCAGCTGATGATCTGAGACCTACAGACTCAGTTTTAATGCTGTCAGGACTTCACTTCAGGTGTGAGCTGTTTAGCTATTCCTGCTGCTTTGAACCATCCCTCATTGGAACCAGCCTCACATCTGCATGAGAAAAACCTCCCCCGCATAGTGGGTGCTTGCAGGGCAGAGGCACAACCCACATTCAGGGAAGGGGAAGGGCTAGCAGAAGTGAGTTAAGAAAGGAAGCATCCGTTTTTGGAACAAGCACTGCTTCTGTTAATACTTCCTGTTATTTAGCATCACTGAGTTAGTGCTAATGGGTCACAAGACACTTGTATCCCCCCTGCCATCACTTAATATTTGAGTATCACACCCTTTGAGATGCATTTAGCATCAGGATCCACCAGTGAGGAAGGGAAGCGCTGTTACCCCCAGAGGACAGACCAGGAACTGAGAGGCAAAGAGCTGAAAGGAAGTTGGTGAAGAAGCAAGGATTTGCAGTCAGGTACCCAGATACTGTGCAAATGCCTAAACCACGGGACCAGCCTTCCGCTTTACGGTTGAAGAGGCACAGAAGGTCCCTGCACACACCTTTCTGTGACTGTAGAACAGCTGGGTAGAGCTCAGTTGGGTTCTTTTTTGTACTGAACACACAAATTCAGCCTCTTTGCTCTCTCTGAAAGAGACCGCCCCTCTGCCCGGATTGGGCAGCATGTTTGAGGACAGCATGACCTTTTTGAGAATGTTACTAGAAATCTGTTACTGACTTAGTTTAGCCAGTCATTTGAAACCATAGTGCTTAAGACATTTACCCTCTGCGCCAGGCTTTTCTCTCTCCTTTATGAAGGAGCCCCGCACAGTTAGTATTCACTGAAATCTTGTGCGTAGGCTACATTGGAAGAAGTTAGGCTGTATTGAGCTAAATTATTAATAAGTCGTCACTGCATTTGTAAGGCTTGGTTTGGAAGACACACTGCATCCCTGCAATGTGTTTTCCCCTTAAGTGATTCCTTGCCTTATGTCCATATTAACCACATGTACCTGGGGGAGAATGCTGAGCCCAGACCCAGATCTCTGTGAATCTTTCTCCTTCCCCTGGCTGAGAAGCAGCTGGGCAACTGCTCCGGAGAAGTGACAGGAACCCTTTGTGTGCAGCAAATTGAACACACCGCTCTGTGGGAACTGGTGTGAAGGTGGAAAGCTTTGTGTGGCATGCCGATTCCAGCACCTCCTTTCACCTAGTCACCCCCAGACTCCTGCCCATGAGTAACCGAAAGGTCTCTGTTGCTATGGAAGTGTCCTCTGCAGCCAAGTCGGGGCAGCATTTACCCCGAGGAAGGCAGCACAATCACTTCACCACTCTTTTCTTCATGAAAGAGGAAAGGTTGAAATAATCTCCATATAACACTGGTGGACAGCTCCTTCTGCAAATATTTACAACAGGAATTACTTTAGTCACAATTCCCCACACTCCTCTTGTGCCTCCTTCTCTGTTCCACAGAGAATTCTAAATTCCAAGTAGTGTGTACGCACACACAAACTTGCCAAACACTGACACGCTTACACACATACAAACACTAATGCTCCCACATACACAAAAACATCCACACATACCACAAACATCCATACACAGAAGTACATAAACACACCCACTATCACTCGAAAGCACTCATCTGCTCACTTTGGCATGCACAAAAACACACACTTACACGCACACACACAATTTGACTGGGGCAGATGAGGATTCAGAAACCCAACTCTCTCCTTTTCTTGCCTGCAGTCGGCTTTGTAATGCACCTTCTGGTGTCTCCCTGCGGGTGCCAAAGGAAAAATAACGATCCCTCTCGGTTAAGCTGCCCTTGCGGGCAGATCACATTGATGCCAGACTCAGAATGGGCCGGTAATTGCCAGGCTCGCCTTTGAAGCTCTTGGCGTTCCTTTAGCTACGCACCGGTCATTCGCAACAGAGGCTACAAAACTCACTGAGCAGGATATGTATCTTTGAGCACTCACCTACTAATCACCTACATGGAGACACACACTTCCTAACCGAAAATGCTGATTTCTCAAACTCTACCTTGTTTCAGCAAGAACAAATTTGACTCTACTGCAATGGAAGGCGGCCTACTTTCCTGCCAGTTTGTCTTCTCACCACTCCAGCTTCTTGGCAGCCCACCTACGTTCGGGAGCTCCCGGAGAGCGTGTAGCATTTTTGAAACACAGAGCAGCAGCATTCCATTCTTTCTGAAGCAAATGTTTGAGACTTGTAGTTCCAGGACGATTTTCCCAACAACAACAACAACAACAAAATCAGATATGAATGGAATAGAAAATCCAAGTCTCAGCCAGCGCCGCATAGTAAGCTTTGCGAACATGTGCTCTACAGCGTCCCAAATGCCTACTCTGACTAAACACCACCACTGAGCCCCACCCAAGTAAGAGCACGGTAAGGTGCCCACCTGTGAAAACATGCCAAGAGTACGAGAATTTAAAAGAATCAGTGGGCTGAGGGTTGAACGTGAAGAGTTCCCCAGAGGATAATTCCAGTCAGTGAATACTTCTTAACATAGAATCCTAGGGTGGGAAGAGACCTCAGGAGTCATTGAATCCAGCCCCTTGCCCAAAGCAGGACCAACCCCAACTCAATTATCCCAGCCAGGGCTTTGTCAAGATGGGACTGAAACACCTCTAGGGATGGAGATTCCACCCCCGCCCTAGGGAACCCTGCCCAGTGCTTTACTGCCCTCCTAGGGAAACAGTTTTTCCTAATATCCAACCTAGATCTCCCCAACTGCAACTTGAGACCACTGCTCCTTGTTCTGCCATCTGCCACCGAGAATAGCCTCTCTCTCTAGCCTCTTTGGAACCCCCCTTTAGGGAGTTGAAGGCTGCTCTCAAATCCCCCGTCGCTCTTCTCTTCTGTGGACTAAATAAGCCCAAATTCCTCTGCCTCTCTTCATCAGTCTACATGTACCAAAATGGAGAGCTGACACCCTAATATCAGAAAGGCAACCATGCAGTGTATTGATGGGTCTACTTGGATGCCCATAGAAACCTTGGGCATGAATGATGTTGATCTTGCATTTGTAAAGCCCTTTCCACCCCAGGGGATTCTAAACTCTTTGATAAAGTTGAGTAAACAATTCACAGGGATTGACTATTACGTCCATTTTGGGGGTGAAGAGAAGCAGCTGTTTAATAGTCATCCTGGCAGAACCTGAATTTAGGAGCATAATCTCTGCTCTGCTGACATCTGACGCACACATCGCTACAGTACAGAAACTTGCCCAGTGCAAGGAACAGAATGGAAAACAGATGCAAATGTATCAGACGCTATCTTCATCTGCCTAGGTTCTTAGTCTGAGTTTATAAGTATAGGCCCTAAAGAAAGGTGTTCATGTGCTGGTCGGAACTAGGGGTGCACATAAATATGCAATCACACCAACTCCTGTTTACACACATGCAGTCCCAGTGGAGTCACTGGAGATGCAAGTCTAGAACAAAGCAGCTGATTTGGCTCCAAATGTAAATGTACAACACAAAAGTCTGAAGAGAGAACTCGGTTGAATGTGACCTTTAAAATGCATTTCAAAATTAGCACCTAAAGTTTAAAAGTGTCAAGACACGCTAAAAATATACCTGTTGACAGAAGACAGGAAAGGTGAGAGAGCTCATTTGCATTTTCTTCCTTCTCCGTCTATTACCCCCACTAGAGCTCTCTCAATGGTTAAAATACAGAAGTCAGTCTCAGTCTGTCTCTAGGAACTTGGTTAAGTCACTTATCTAAGGCTGTTATTCCAGAAGCAAATTGTTGTCTGTGGTATTGCCCGTCCCATGGGTTCAGAACTCTTGACTCAGGACCCCATTTCAGAAGACTAGATTCAAATAATGAGATTTTCATGATAATCAATTGTGGTACTTTTTATTACTCTTTTGAGGCTTGAGCTTTTACAATTCACACTTCCAAGCTTTTCTCTGCAATCATGAAGTCTCAAAACTTACTTCTGTCAGACGTACTACTTAGATTTTCGTCACCAGACTCTTAAGAGCTTTAGGGAAAAAACCCAGTGATACTGCAAGGCATGGGATAAAGTTATGAGAGCTGGCCCTTAATATCTTTGAGGATGTTGGCCTAACCCTCTTTAATACTGTTGAAAACTTAAGCCAAAGGCCGGGGCATGCTTTGTCTGAATCACTCTCAGGGTGAGTGTTTTTCTCTCCTAGCTCAAGGGCTGAATGGGGAATACTCAGTATTATTGCTTCGCTTGTTATGAAACTGGAAATATAGGAGTGCTCAAGGTTTAGCAGAGAAGTCACAGCAGTGAAGTGGGATTATCCAAAGAGCAAGCAACAGCTTCAGGGTGTTATGAATAACATATTTATAACAGAGTTGAAAGACATAGGCACATCAGCATGAGGGTCCTCTCAAAAACACCAAGCCCCATTTTTGACTGAGGGAAAGGCTGATGCATATAAATTCTCTGATCAGTAAAGGCCCAGCTCCTCAATTGGTGCAAATGGGCATTGCTCTTATTAAGCCAATGGCACTGGGTCCATGCAAAGCAGCTGAGATTCACACTAAGTCTTAAAACATTTCACTTGAGTTCTGGAGTTTTCTGTCAGGTTTGCGTCTTGGGCTTTTTATTAGACCACAATTATGTAAAAGAAAGACTTATATGAAGGACAAATAATGTCAATAGCCTGATGAGAGTTTCCCCTAGTGTCATAGCTTTCACAGGGACGCAGTGAGAAAAGAAAACCAGCAGAAACATATTAATGGCCTCTTTCATGTATCTGATATAAGTGTGAGCTTTCACAAGAGGTGATGACCGAGGATACGACAGATGGTCACTGGCACTCACAATGCAATATAGAACAAACACAGGGTTGCACAGAAGGAAGGAAATTAAACATGGTTTTGTGTCTTAATTTTCTAAAATAAAATATGTTGAATAAATTGAGGCAGATTGAAACCATCAGAGCTCCCACACTGGATCAGACCATAGTCCATCTTGCCCAGTGTCCTGTTGCTGGCAGTGGCCAATACCTGAGCTTCTGGGGAAGGGTACAGAGCAGAGTAACTAAAGACATTGATACCCTGGTCAGAGTAGTATAATGTAAAATGGAGTTTACCAGGGTTCCATTTTGTATTTACCTTCCCACCAAAAAAAACCAGGGAGTGCACACCATTCCACGAGGGAAGCAAGGATCCATCAGCTCCAGGCATCAGTTCCAGTGGAAGGATTCACTTCGGGGGATCACCCTGCATTCCTACTTCACAGCTTAAAATTAGCTACGAGGTAGCAGGTCGCAGTCACCAATCGCCGCTTCCTATTGTAAAGTATTCCCTTCTGTTTCTGGGCCTGTCTATCTTCTATTTCTTCTAGGGATAGGGTGGGATTGTTATTCAATGTGTTTATTGTTGTGCTCTACCATTGTAAAATACATGGTTTGGCCCTAAACCTTGCATCTTGATTGATTTGTGATTACCAGTCCAATGGTGATAGAGATACGTAACACCAGGCCGGATCTGGCTTCTGTGCAGAGACATTTTTAATAGCATAATTGGCCACAGAATAATTGGTTTACCTGAGTCTCTGGGGTAACAACATCATGGAAGTGTATGGCTGGAAGGCACCTTGAGAGGCTGTGAGCTCCATCCTCTTGTCCTGAGGCAGGACCATGTAAACCTAGACCATCACTGATAGGTTTGGTTAAACTGCTCTTAAAAATCTGTGGAACTCCTCGCCAGATGATGTTGTGAAAACCAGGACTTTAATGGGGTTGAAAAGAGAACTAGATAAATTCATGGAGGTTAAGTCCATCAATATTTATTAGCCAGAATGGGTAGGAATGGTGTCTCTAGTCTCTGTTTGTCAGGGGCTGGGAATGGGTGACAGGGGAGGGCTCACTTGATTCCCTGTTCTGTTCATACCCTCTGGGGCACCTGGCATTGGTCACCATCAGAAGACAGGACACTGGGCTAGATGGGCCTTTGGTCTGACCCTGTCTGGCCGTTCTTATATTTGTGTGTTAGTAGATCGGTGAGGCATGATTTCCCTTTACAAAAGCTATGTTAACTCTTCTACAGCAAATTGTGTTCATCTATGTGTCTGATAATTCTGTTCTTTACAGTAGTTGCAACTGATTTGTCCATTAATAAAGTTGAACTCATCAGCCTCTGAATGCCAGGATCACGTTTGGAGCCCTTTTTACAAATCAATATTACATTAGGAACCATCCAGTCATCTGGTCAGGTTACATACCTCAGTTACTATTTCTTCAATGTCATGTTGAGAGCCTTCAGAACTTGTGGGTGAATATGCTCTGACCCTAGTGCCTTTCAACTGGCTAGATTATTAATTTGTTCTAATAACTCCTCTACTGACATATTGATTTAGGACAGTATATCAGGTTTGTGGCCCAGAAAGAATAGCCTGGATGTGAGTATTGTCCCCCATGTCCTTTGTAGTGAAGGCTGACACAAAGAACTCTGTTTCTCTGCAATGGCCTTATCTTCCTGTCATGCTCTTCTAAAATATGTGTGGTTTAGTGGCCACACTGCCTGGTTGGTATTCTTTTCTGCTTTTGAGGCACTTTAAAAAAAACAAACCAAAACATACTGTTCATAAGAACAGCCATACTGGGTCAGTCCAGTATCCTTGTCTGCTGACAGTGGCAAATTCCAGGTGTCCAGAGGGAGTGAACAGAACAGCGAATCAAGTGATCCCTCTCCTATCATCCATTCCCAGCTCCTGACAAACAGAGGTTTGGGATACCATTCCTATCCATTCTGGCTAATAGGTCCATCAATGTTTAACCTCCATGAATTAACCTAGTTCTTTTTTGAACCCTGTTAAAGTCCTGGTTTTTACAACCTCCAGTGGCAAGGAGTTCCACAGGTTGACTGTGTGCTGTGTGAAGAAAAAATTCCTTTGGTTTATTTTAAACCTGCTGCCTATTAATTTCATTTGGTGACCCCTAGCTCTTATGTTGTGGGCACAAGTAAATCACTTTTCCTTATTCACTTTCTTCACACCAGTCATGATTTTATAGACCTGTCATATCCCCCCTTAGTCTCCTCTTTTGTAAGCTGAGAAGTCCCAGTCTTTTTAATCTCTCTTCATATGGCACCTGTTCCAAACCCCTCATCATTTTTGTTGCCCTTCTCTGAAACATTTTTGCATCTTTAGCAAGTTGCATCTCAGATTCTTTCTTTTGTGTTCTCAGGTGGTGTAAACGAGTGTTTCTCAACCAGTGGTACGAGTACCCTTAGGGGTACTTCAACACAACTGAAACTTGGAGAAAACTGATTTTTTGTTGTAAGTTTTACAGCGTTTTATTATTTTTGTACTTTTTACACCCAGAAATTTCATTGCCCGCCTGGCTACAATTAAGTTATTTAAACAAATGTGTTGCAATAGTAGAAAAAAATGGTGTGTCTGAAAACTGTAGGTACTGGGGGGTACTTATTTTTTTAAAGGGGTACTTTATAAAAAAGGTTGAGAAACATTGGTGTAAACTGTCTTATCGGATTGACATCAACAAAGCTATAATAAATTATACCAGCTGAGAATCAGCCCCTGGGTTTTTTTTCTTTTACAACCACCATGCTTTGGAGAAGGAGGCATTAGGCTGGTGCCTGAAAGAGGTGTTTGATACAGATTTATTGCAAGCTTCACTCAAGAACGTCATCCTAAAGAGAATGCAACTTCTGCAGCTTCTCAGATGAAAGGTGTTTGGGTTGTTAATATTCCACGCTCCGTCTCCAGCATGCTGATCTGTACCTTAGCAGCAAATGACCCTCCAGTCTAGTATCTATAGTCATATTAAGGTTTCTGGTGGCTTACCGCTGTTTATCAAGTTCCGTCACTGGCTAACATGTTTCTGTCTAGGGAGGGAACACCTTCCAGAAGCAGACAGGTTTGTCACCTGCTGTTAGCATTGGAGAAAGTTAACATTTCTGCAAGGAAAACTGCATCCAGCCCGATGGTGGAAAAGTATAAATTAAAGCAATCGGTTTAGTGGGGGAATGGAAGAGGTGAAATTCCATACTGGAAGTAAATCGACTTCCACTGTGAAGTGTAAGAAGCAGGCCACCGATTTAACTGATAAAGGCTGCCTGTAGGATTGTGGTCATTCTTTAGAAGAGGTTAGGCAGAGTTCAAGGGTCCAGATGCAATGGCTGGGTGAGTGGTGGCTGTGGACCGGCATTTCCACCCTGTGACAGTAAATCTTTCAGCAGCAACAGAGAGGAGCAAGTTTGTATTCAGGAAGTGGCTTTCTTCTGAGTGTCCCAACGAGCTTTGCTAGGAGCTTCATAAGCCCAGTGTCATAATACCCATTGTAGAGAGAGATGGTGAGCCTCCCAACTCATCTCCACTACCACTGGAAAACGGAAGGTAAGAGGTGGCCTCCTGAGCGCACGAATTGTGCGGTGCTTTGTAAGCCAGGAACACTTTCCAGGGAAACCAGAGTAGATGCGGCAGCATCCGTGATACAGGCCAGCTGTGAGATTGCTGTAGAGGTGAGCAGCCTTGCCCCAACGGCTCTGCGTGCTCCTCGGATGGCGTTCTCAGTGCCCTGCAGCTGTACGGAGGTGAGGTAATGCTGGAGAAGGCCACATCTCGGAGAGAAAGCTGCAGGCTCAGTATCGAACCCAGACAGGACTAACTGTTCTTGGCCCTGGCTGTTGACCGGGCATTTGCTCCTGAATAATGGAAGGTGGCAACAGACCCACCTGAGAGAGTTCCTGTCAAGCCCAGCTGTGTCTCTCCCCTCCAGGCCCGCAAGCTTGTTAGCCTGCCACTGGCCCCGGAGGCAGCTGAGAGATGCAAACAGATCGCTAGCCAGATGCAGAGGTTGAGTACTGCAGATGCCATCCCATGAAAGCAGCTTCCCAGGGCTCCAGGAGACCTAGAGACTGGAGGTGTGACTAGAATGGACTGAGAACCACCATTTCCATGACGCTCCTGCAAAAGGAGATTAGAGACAGAGCCACGACTGGCAAGAGGAAGCAACCTCCATTGTCGTGAGCATCATGTAGTTCTGTCAGAAACACGATTTCCTCTTCCTCCTGAGGAGACTCATGCTCTCCTGCAGTCATGGACCTGAAATCTGCTTTACTTATAGTATCAGACAGGATGGTGAGAGGGCCAGTCATACACACACACACAAACGCACAATCTACTGACATTTCCTGGTGTCCATGCAGTGCCGCAGTTGAAAGAATCATTACACTGCACCAGCTATCAGGTACCAAAGGGAATACAGGTTTTATATTTCAGCTAAGAGAAAACTACCCCCTTCTCTCTCCAGATTGGAGGTACTGGTGTCTCACTTTCAGGACACTGTGCTAATGAATAACCCCTCCCCCCTCCCATGCCAATTTCAGCTTGGCTTGTTATTGCCACCGCTGTTGATAGTTTCCACGGTTTCGTTTACCTGCCCCTGCTGAGCTGGAATTAATTTAGAAGAAAATTGGTACTTAAACCGCTCTGCATACTAAAGTAGAGCTCTATTGCCACACAAAGACTGCACGGGATTTGAGAAACAGAAGGAAGCATGGGAAGGCCAAGGCAATGTTTTGGTGACCTCATAGGAATGAAGGGATTGTCACTCACATATCCCATCTCTGGCAAGCCCCAACAACAGACGTGCCCAGAGGAATGTGCACAAAACTCAGCAGCAAGTAAACATGAACTCAACTTCATCCCTCTCCCCTGCTTGCCCAATGAGGGTGGCCCATGAGCAAGATGATCAGCTAGTCTCCCGTGGCCTTCAACTCTTCGACCCGGTGCAAAGGCATTAGATCTGGACCCTGGTTCTCCAAAGACAAACACGCTTATCTAACGTGTGTACTCATAGTAGCTCATGTACTTTAGTGGAGCTATTTACAGTGTGTGCAGGTAAGCACATGGGTAAGTCTGTGAAGGATCAGGGCCTAAGACATGGTTCCCCTCCCCCCCCCCCCCCCCGCCATACACATACAGTATAAATAGAATAGAACATGTATTGAGATTTGTACCTCTTCATTCTCAGTTACAACTACAGGATATTTACATAACTTTGGCAATAGAAAGGGTTCTTAAAGTGAGTATAAATTACATTTTCTCTCCCTGTAAGGACCTTGTACACAGTGTAAAGCAGCCTCCTAGTAAATGAGAGCCAGACACACAATGATTAAATCATTGGATGAATTTCATCTCTTTCTCTTTGCGGACAATATGTTCACAAACAGAGCAAATGTATTTGTTGTATATTTTCCCACTTTTCTGGTTGATTTGGTTTAGTCAGTGGTTTGCTCAGCTGTGCCTGGCCATATGATTGACTGTTCCCTGAGCATGTCTCTTCTGATCAGGTTTCTGGTGTGACTGATCACAGAAAGTGACTCTCTGTTAGTGAAACCTTATCACAAGTCCACTCATAAAAAGCAGACACAAAGGAAACTCAAAAAAAGTCTAAGTTTTCAGAGAATGAAAATTATTTTAGTATTCACTGAGCTCTAGATATTACTAGATAGAAGAGGGAAATAGCAGAAAGTCTTTCAAAACCTTAGAAGGAAAAGTTAAGTTGTATTGTTAGAGATATAGATATAGAGAAAATAGACAGTGTTTAGATCTTGGGACCATTTATAAATTAACCCGTTAAAGAATCAGTGCTCCTGGTTTCTTAACTCTCCACGGAGCTGATTTCATTTGCACTTTTCCATCATAACTTTCCCACTTCCGAGAAGACTTTGGAAATTGCAGATGTCCATTCTCAGGCTATTTTTGCTGTTTCAATCACCACTGTCATCATTTGTGTCCATAAAAGCCAGATTAAGTTCTGTCACTGCCTCTGAACCGATGCCAACAATGAACCTTTCACAATGTCTCTGTCCCCGAAAAGTTGCCTGCAGAATGTCAATAAAGAAACAAGCCAGTCTTCATTTCTCCTTACAGGAGGGTGGAATATTAGACTGCCAGGGAGCTAGGTCACCACCACTGATACTTTTCCTTTCTTGGGAAAATGTAAAGCAGATGATTACAGCATATCCAGCCAGCTTTCTGGAACTAGAAATTGCAATCTAAAGTCACCTAAACATAAATGAATCAAAATATCTCTCTCGCTCGCGCTCTCTCTCTCAGGAAGAAACAAGAGTCTCCTAAGCAGAGTACATGGAGTCTGGATCTATACATGAAGCCTCTGCTTCATCTTACTTATCATAAGTCAAAGCCCTCCTCCAAACATTAGCTAATAAAGTTTCCCAGCAATTTGGGGAGATACTATTTTATACACTTCCTAAATGTGGTATCTGAGACAGAGGAATTGATTTAGCCTGTCCAAGAGGCAGTAGCAGAGCCAGCAGGGGATCCAATATCTTCCAGCTCTTCATTTCCTGATTAATCCACAAGTCTGAGGAATGAGATTTAAAAAAGAACCCCACCAAGGAGCTGATTTTCTAAAATGTTCAGGTTTCATCTAGGTGTCTAAAGGGGCTGGCCAGACTTTCGAAAGGACAGCAGCTCCCACCGAGAGCAGTAATCCCCTCTCCTATTATGAGCACTGAGATGCTGAGCCCTTTTGAAAATCCAGCTCTGGTGAAATTAAATCCCACATTTATTTACAGTTCTGAAGCTATTAGCAAGCAACAAACAACATCACAAAACGAGGAAAGTGGAATGGGGCTTGAAAGAACAGCAAGCAGCAACATTTTCGTAAGAATGCTGAAGTACCCACCAAAATGCCGCCCACCAGATGTCACAACCACAAGCTGGGAGAGATGACAAGGCAAGTGATCTATCATGCCAATGAGGAGAGAGGGGAGGCGAACACTCAGCTAACTCACCTTTGATGACAAACTCCTGCTGGAGAAACTTAACCAACAAATGGTCTGGTAGCACTTTATAGACCAATGTTTCTTAAACTTTTTAAGATCGAGGAACACCAACAAATACTTTTTTATGAGAAACACCAAGGATTTTTTGTTGAGAAAAAAAAAGGTTGAGGGAAGCTATTGAGCCCCCCCCAAAAAAAAAAGGTTGTGGGGCCCCTTTAAGGGTGGCCATTTTGAACTCTGTTCTCTACAGCACACCTCCGATTGCCTCAAGGCAGTTTAAAAAACACTCTTATGGACTAACATAACATGTAGATGATATCATGAGCTGTCATGGCATAGCTTACTTCTTCATAGGTGTACCTACAAAAGCTCATGATATCATCTACATGTTTTGTTAGTCTTTAAAGTGCTGCCAGACCATTTGTTGTTTTTTAAATGTATCCTGTACAGACTAACTCAGCTACCCCTGAAGCTTCCTACTGCAGAGGCATGCAGAGAAGAGGAAGGAAGTGAGCAATCACTGGCTAATTGCCTTTCTGTCACAATCCCACTGCTCTGTTCATCCTGCAATGAGTGGGGCCTGGTCTGACAGACAAGTGAGGAAGGAGAGGAGAAAAGACGAAGGTTAGTCAATGAGCAGCCTTCGGTCTGACAATCCCTCTGTCCAGCCGTAGTAGTATGGAGAGGCTGAGAGAAGGTGGAGAGCACTGCCTTTCGTTCCTGACCTGAACTAAAGCACTAGGAGTTCATACGATCATTTCCCAAGTCTGGCTGCATCAATGGGGCTCACTTGTGGTCCATGGTTATCCTCCTGCCGTATCAGAGAGCTTGGCAAGATGTTGAGTATGACTCTGGAGATAGACAGTCATGGGATTCCAATTGTCAATTCCACATGATGGCTCTGGGTGACGTGATACCAGTGAGTAGATAGGGAGACGGATTATCTAGCAGTGAATGCTGAGGTAGTCATGGCATATTTGGTGTTGGCTATCTAGGTTAGCGTCTAAGATGTCCAAGAAAAAAAACTACCTTATTCTGAATGGTGCAATACATAAATGCTGGAAATGGTGACAGAGCAAGATGGCAAGATAAATAAAAATTATACAAGAAAATCCTTCCTCGTGCTCCTTCCTTCAAGTAGACTGTAGACTTAGATCATTTGTTTCTATCACATAAAAATTTTAACTGCTTTCCCCACAACCTTACAAAGGGCTCCTTTAACGTTGTCTACTTGTTCTAGACAAAGTTTCATTAGGCCTTTCCTAGCCCATTAATTTTCCATCCAGCTGGAATTTTTCTCCCTTTAAAGACATTTCATTTTCTATACTCCTTTTTTCTTTTGTCCTATAAGATTTTTGTTCTTGGCTCAGTTGACAGTGGAGTGGGCGTTATTAATATCTATGTGGTCTTCTTACTGCTCCATGTAAACAAGAACGATTTCTCCTTAGGTGATGTGCTTGAATTGCTTCCTTTATTCCTGTATAGTACCATGGACAAACCTCATATAATGATCATATAACCTTATTTTTATTATCAGACAAAAAGCTGAGCATAGATTTATTAGTTGAAACTAACTGCTATAAAAAAGAAATAATATTCTAGTGGAGAAGATAAGTGCCTGTCATATAAATTAATTGTGTGTGTGTAATTGTGTGCGTAAAGGGCCAGATTTCAAAAGTGCTCAGTTTCTGTTCGCACACCTACAGGAAATGACCACATTTTCCTCCGTGCTCAGCCTGATTTAAGCGCACGCTGGATGGAAACCTCTTTGACACTGAGCTGATGTACTTAAATGCAATTTAGATTTAGGGCTTCAGTAGCTCCCATTGGGAACAGTGACTATTCCCCTTTATTCAGCACTAGTGAGGCCACATCTGGAGTACTGCATCCAATTCGGGGCCTCCCACTACAGAAAGGATGTGGACACCTGAAGGGGGGTTCCAAAGAGGATGGAGAGAGGCTGTTCTCAGTAGTGGTAGGTGGCAGAACAAGGAGCAATGGGCTCAAGTGGCAGTGGGGGAGGTCTAGGTTGGATATTAGGAAAAACGATTTCCCTAGGAAGGTGGGGAAGCCCTGGGCTGGGTTCCCTAGGGGAGGGGGTGGAATCTCCATCCCTAGAGGTGTTTAAGTCCAGGCTTGACTAAGCCCTGGCTGGGATGATTGAGTTGGGGTTGGTCCTGCTTTGGGCAGGAGGTTGGACTCAATGACTTCCTGAGGTCTCTTCCAACTCTCTGCTTCTAATCTCTGTGTGCTGAACCCTTTTTTAACATCTGCACTTTTCACCGAAGCATCTAATGGAGGCTGAAAATTTGGCCAAAAATTTCCAAGTTTTTCAATTGTAGGTGCCTAACATTTGACTTCTGAATCCAAGTTCATTCATCAAAGTCATTAGCCTGATTTTCAAACATGCTGGACACCGGTTGAGTTCCTAGGGGCTCTGCACTTCTGGAAATCAGTATATTCCCTCTGGTGCCCAAAAGGGGAGTTAAGCTCTTGGAATGGGCTTCCATTGGAGGTTGCAGAATCCCCAATATTGTATAACAGTCAAAAAGAGTGCCCAGGAGGGAAAGAATGCACTTGCTTCTTTTTATTATGCTGATGTTTTGTTTTTAATGGTGACATTAAAGAGAGCAGGCACAAGGTGATGCATCACTTATACTCCACTCAGCCATGAAAATACAGAGTCAATGCCAAATCTTAGGAAAATGTGGATGGTAGTGCTGTAGAAAGCATTCCCGCTACTGAAAGAAATTGGAGGATGGAATCAGTTGCAGGAGGGAAAGTGGAGGAGAGAATTGCCACCAATATTTATGCAGTGCATAGTTGACAAACGTCATAGCACCACGACCCCCTTCTGACAACAGAGCCTGAACGCACCCAAGTCTTGCTTCCCCCGCTGTGTGTGTGTGTGGGGGGGGGCGGGGAGGGAGGCAAAGCCAATGTATGAGCCTCACGCATGAGAATGAGGGAGCAAATCTGATGCCTAGGGGCTCCAGCTCCACCCCAGGGGCCCTGCAATTTGAGTTCCACTGCCCAGGGCCAAAAGCACCATGTTTTGGTCCTGGGCCCCAGCAAGTCAAAACCCGTCCTGGTGACAACTAAAATGGGGCTGGGATCCACTTTGGGATCCTGACCCACAGCTTGGGAACCGCTGACTTAGTGCACAAAGCGTTAGAAAATAACCCATTTGGCTGCTACGGAAAGAAAAGTGCAGTTCATTACTGCTGATAGCATCCGCTGTCCTCCTCCAGGTGCACCGCGACTGGCAGAGATGGTTCAAGAAGCTTGAAAAGGTTTGGTGTTGATTAAATGAAACAACTCATGTAATTACCGCTCTTACCCAACAGAGGCTCCATAAAAGGTAAATGTGAGAGCTGACTGAAAAGTGGAAGGAAATGTCAATATTTCCACATTTGTGCACGTCCCAAATGGCGATGAAAAGTTAAGATGCTCAAACTACTTGCTGAAATGAAAAGTTCAGTAAAAAAATGGGTTTGGAAATGTCAAAATGATTAGTTTCATGGTGGTTTGGCACTGAGCTGTGTCCAGCTGAACAGCTGCAGCGCCTTAGGTAAGGCCAGGTCTACACCAGCAGAGAAAATCGATGCAAGATACACAACCTCAGCTATTTCAACTGTGTAGCAGGAGTTGACATACATTTCACTGATTTTATGGGTCAGCCCCATAGTGGGAGAAAATCTCCTGTTGACTTCCTTTACTTCTCACAACAGTGAGGAGTACCACAGTCCCCAGCGGTGCCCTCAGTGTTTGATTTAATGGGGCTTTACTAGACCTGCTAAATCAAACCCTGGAAGATGGATCACCAAAGCATCAACTCTCCAATAAGTGGAGACAAAGCCCGAGCCACAGTTCAGTTACTTCATGCCTTATTCTCTTCTAAGGGCCAGGCTCTCAAGCTAAACTGAAACATTAATGGTACACCATGTTCTCCCCTCTGACAGAGCCATAGCAGTGCATCATGGGACTCCAATGATCATAGAGCATCATGGGAAAAGTAGTCTACTCCATTGAGGAGAACAGAGGCATAAAACAGCCAAACAAAAACACCCATCAGGCACTGTAGCCATTCAGGCACACAGAGATTCATATGGACCCAAAATCAACTAATTTGTTTTGATTTTCCTGACAAAACATTCTGATTTTGAAAAAAACCCACCACATTTTCCCGTGGTGGGGGAGGGGAGGGAAGATTCTCCTAACCAGCACTTGTAAACGCTGAGCAAAAAACAAAAAAGAAAACCCATGTACTGATTCAAATCCTCACACACACACAAACACACTTCAATAATGCTTTTTGATGTAGAGAAATGTCAAAGTACATTTTTTTCAGACAATACCAGTAACTAGAGCTGATCATGCAAATTTTAAGAGATTAATTTTTAAATATTGGGCTCTTTTCCCCCAAAAACCAGAAACTTTCAAATATATATAAAAAAGTGGCATTTCAGTGTAAAAGTTTTATATATATATATATATATATATATATATATATATATATATATATATGTTTCAGTTTTCAGTTTTTGTTTAGTCGTCCCCATCCTATTATTCATTTTTTTACCTCACCTATTTCTGTCAAAAATAGAAAATAGAAACAAGGTAGAGAAAGACAAAGAAATGAAAAGCAGATGCAGAATTTCAACTAAACATAAACCCATTCTTTGTCAAACCCTGAGGAATGATTTGGTTAATCACATTTTCAAATGTTTTGCCATAGCCCTTCACCATTTTTTGCATCAGCTCTACAAAGCACCTTCACTGGCAATACCAAATGAACAAAAATGCCTTTTAAAGTACAACAAAAATCGTATGAAAATATTCTTTAGACACCAGCATCCTTCGGCTCCCTGGGGAAACCAACCCATTTACTCGATGTGAGAGAACATAATAAAGAAATAATGTTTACATTGAAAGACGCATTGTAATAAAGTTGCTAGTGCTGGCAGCTTCTATCTAAATGACTGAGTGTTCATACCACGGATGAACAGAAGCAGGAATGTGTCACATTTACAATGCATTTCCTTCCCAAGCACTTTACTTGGGAAAGTAAGGGATCAGGTTACCACCCAAGTTTCCTATCAGGCGAAGCAGCGCTGCTCTGTAAGAGCAGAGCACAAAGCGAGACGGGTGATGTCTGCGGTGCAGACCCTCTGCTTGTGCACCCTGGGAGGATTTAACGTTCTCCTGACCTTCATCCCCTACAAGCCATGACAATGGTTATTGCGATGTCTTCAGTAGCTGAAACGCAAGAGGAGATTCCAATCCAGGCAGGATAATTTCCTGAGTCTGGACAGAGTCTGCTATGGGACAGTCCCTGGTGGGAACTTGTGAGAACATCAGTTTTTATGACTCGCTGGCAGTGGAGAATCTTCTCTCTCCACGCTGGGTCAATTCAGGGCTCAGAGGGAAGGGTCTGGCCTTTATTAACGCAATCTGTTATCAGGCCCGGCCTTGGGGCAAGGCAAGCAAGGCAGTTGCCTTGGGCTCCACGCCTTCATGGCCCCATGCTGCCCGGCACCCGCCTGCCCAGCTGCTCGCGCTGCCCTGGCTGGGAGCTGCCCAGACACATGGTGCAGCCAACCACAACATGCGGCTTTGGGCCCCACAAACTCTTTGGCTGGGCCTGCCCCTTGTGGTACCTGTGTGCAGACAACCCAGCCATGCGTGGAAAGGGCAGCAGCTTGCTTTGCGTTCAAAGATGGCAGCACTGCACGTACTCAGCAATTGCTTAGCAACCTTCACAAAGTATTCAATGTGACACAACTTAGCAACAAGGAGGCGCTGGGTGCCCATGATTCTCCTGTTCCCAGTCACCTCAGAAGCTGTGCCCGGGACGGTCACTGACCACAGCTTCAGGGTCTCTCTTCTGCAGGGCACAGGGACAGCAGTGATGAGAACAAAGGCTCGGAATCAGGAATGTAATTGGTGCCAATCCCAGTTCTGAGACTGGCTCGCTGGGGCCTTTGACACACCTGATAATTGGCATGGGCAGCGTTTCTCCAGCAGCAGCATGGGCATTATGTGCATCTAGTCCTGTCTGATTCAAAGTGAGGCTTGCAAAGGACTCTCAGGAGGACGTGTTCATTGGTGTGTGTATCATATCGTCACACAAAAGTGCCGGTGGTTTCACAATAATATTTAAGCTTGTAGGAGCGCAGAGAAGGCTACCGGGTCAGCATTCCTGACGTCAGGAATGTAAGTGACAGTGAGGAGTGCTTGTACTGGTGCTGCTGCTGGGGATGCTGTTATGGCTCTGCTGCTATTTACACTCGTGCTAGCTTTCATTGAGCTAATATAGGGATGGGCCCTATCCCCCTACTCTGTAGCACAGACATCGCCAAAAGTTGGTTCAAAATGGTGCTTTCCATACATTTTTTTATTTAAAAACATGAAAATAAAATATTTTAGAACCTCACCAATGTTTAAGATTTTCACAAAATCCCTGAAACTGGACAAAAGAATCTATTTCTCGGTCCCTTCCCTTCTTTTCCCTTTCTTCCATTTCCAGCTTCCATTTTGCCTTTGGGAAAGGGAGAAATTGGGGGCGGGGAGAGCAGTAAAAGAGGGACTAGAAGAGAAAGGGAGAAAAATAAAAACCATTGACAGAAAAAATAAAGTTTCCCATGAAAAATTGTATTGGATGAAAAGGCCATTTTTGACAATAATTGTTCTAGTTGAAATGCACCATTGGGAACAGGTTTCTTTGTTAGTTTTCCAAGAGCTATGCTAAATCCTGCTAGTGATTAATATATGATTTTGCCTGATTGTGACATGGTTTGGTTCCCTCCATGCAGAAGGGACCATATCATGTTAAACATGCCTGCTTATTACACATATTATTACACAATTGTTCATAACACAAAACAAAAATAACTGTTCAGAGATGAAAAACATCAAGTACTCCTGTGACAATTTAGAGATTAACAAAAATATATAGTATCATGAGCTTTTGTGGACAAAAGCCACTTCATCACAGGAGAAGACGTTTCAAACATGAAATTGCTTACAAAAACTTTGTCATCCTTCAACGAGCTCTACAGATAACTTCATGAGGCGACATCCTGGGGGTTAAAAAAGCCTCCTTACAAACTATAGAAGATTGCATGAAAATGTTCTTTTCTCACCAACATCATTCAAATGCTTTGAGAGATATAAGCACCATTTACTTGACTAGGAAAACACATAATAAGAAATAATGTTTGTAGAGAAAGACGCACTGTAATAAAGTGTCTAGCAAGGTTAGGATGATTGAGTGTAAATAACAAGCAATAATAGGAAGATTTCACTTGTATAGCACATTTAATTCCAAAGCACTGTACAAGCTGATGGATGGAAGATTCCTTTCACCCGTGAAACTTCTCTAAACTGTCATACGACCATGCACAGTACTGTGGACCAATTGCTGCAACATTTCACACCATTAAACACTGAAAGATTAAATCTTTTGAATCATTTAGATGGTTGGGTCTGCAGTTGTTGGCCTGTGTCGGAGGCCAATTTTCATCCGTAGGAAAATATTTGTAAACATGAAAGAAGAAAAGAATCTAGCAGTAACTCCCAGCTCCGAACTTCAGTGCCAATTGCATGGGCTCTCCCAGGATGTGTGTACTTCTGTGGGACTGAAACCTTAATAATCTGCTTGGTCACATCTATCATATCAACAAGCCTTCTTCCTTGTTACTGTGTGTGTGTGGTCAGTGTCCTCTGTTCCACATGTGCACCTAGGGACCCCACATATAAGTGAATTGTGGCCAGTAACTTTTATTCTGTTCATCTTAAATCTGTGGCACCACAGAAGTTAGGGTCCCTGTGTTTTATCAGTCAATGGAAAGCAGAGACTACCACTGGGAAAACTCCAATCTTGAAAATGTTTGGGGGATGCCAAAACCATCTCCCGCCTCCCATTCCCAAAATCTATTGATGCTTTGTCCGCTCCCTATGTACAGTGTTGCCGGTTCAAACTCTTTTATCGTCTGTCTCTTATTATTTTGTATTTTTCTTAACATCCTAGCTTCTGAAGGGATGGCAACCTCATCTTGCATTGACAAAGAACACCAGTTTCTAGCTCGCATGAGAGGGTGTACTCTGCTAATGTTCTCATAATGCTGAGTGTCCAGAAACAAGAAGGGAAATGAAGAGCATCCCAAATATATTGATTTCCTCTCCTGGTCTTAAACCAACCTCAGACTTCGGGAGGGAAGGGGACAGAAAGAGCTGACATTAAACGTTTGGTTTTGGTAATACTATATCAACTTGATCACATGGCTACCAGGCCTGCCTTAAGAAGAGAAATTAGAGATGGGCAAAGCCACATTTCTCAGAAAGCATGATTGGAGCAGTAAATAGATCAATAGCCTACAGACAACCTGTCTGTACTAGCTAAGATAAGGGGAAACACCCTCATGCCGTTTACAATGGACAATTAAGCTTGCAATCTAAAATGAGGTAAAGAGTGTCTCATACTTTATAGGAACCAGTTCCCACAAAGAAACCAAGCCAGCTCTGAACTGGGTAATGCAACGTACACCAATGCAGCGCATGTGTCAACGGACATCAAGAAAGAGGTTTCACTAGGGCTCTGTGGTGGACCCTGCAGCCACCTGGTCGGTGTTGAGACTCAGCAGCTTGACATAGCTTTGCTCTCGATGGAACAAACACAGCAGAGTCACAGCCTCGGGAGTCACCCTGCACTCTTGTGAAGCAGAGGAGGTCCCAGAGGGCATGTCTACACTTGCACCCTAGTTTGAACTAGGGATGCAGATGTAGGCATTTGAAATAGTCAATGAAGTGGGGATTTAAATATCCCGCACTTCATTAGTATGATCTTGCCGGCACATTACTCGGATCAACAGCTGTTTCAAAAGTGAATGTGCGCGCCGGGACACGTTAGTTTGAACCAAACCCCTTGGTTTGAACTAACATTACTCCTCAAAAACTCTGAAACAGCTGTCGATTGGAGTAATGCGCCAGCAAGATCATGCTAATGAAGCAGGGGATATTTAAATCCCCGCTTCATTGACTATTTCAAATGCCTGCATTTGCATCCCTAGTTCAAACTAGGGTGCAAGTGTAGACATACCCAGAAAGAATCCTAACCCATGCCAGAGCATGGAGCTTGAATGCTGGTGGTGGAACTCCCCAGCCTTGTGTATGTATCTAAGACTTCTCTAGCCAGCCATCTTCAGTTGTACGAAGCACCTCTCCATTACTGCAGATCTGTTCTAACACATATGTGTCCTCTGAGGGTAAATTAAGTGCTCTCTGAACTGATACAGCCATGCAACAAAGGGTATGCTTTTAAAAATGGAATGCAACTATTATTGAGGTGCTTTTATTGAAGGAAAATCCCCAATAGTGCCGACCTGCTGGAATATGATTCCCCTGGCTCCTCACAGTTTCTTCTTTCTTAAAAATAGTTCCAAAGTGATTTTACTCAGGCCTGAAACTGTTCATGCTGTGGCATTTGTTTGGCTTTTGAGTGGCAATTACATGAGCAAAGTGAGTTCTGATACACCCCAAGAGGAAGCCTAAGGCCAGTTCTCACCAGCAGCGAGGGTGCTGAGGTTGTTTTTTCTCTAGATTTGTGGTCAATTTTTTTTAAAAAAAAGCAACCTTAATGACCATGCTAGAGTTACTGTTTCTTGTACCATAAACATTCAACCAGCAAGTAAATCTTGTGCCGGCAGGTAGTCGTACCTTGCAACATTAGACCATCATATAGGAGATGCTCTGTTCCACCTCATCTGCAATCGCTGTTCACTTAGACAATGCAAATAAGATACAATGTAAATTAGCGCTCCCTCTGTTGCTAGGTTCAGCAGTGGTCTGCATCACACCACTGAAGATGTCGCTACTTGGATAGACAACTATGCACATGCTAAATAAATAAATGTGTGTTATATTCCTTTAAGCCAGGGTGGGAAACCTTTTGTGGGCTGGGGGCCACTGACCCACAGGAAAATCAGGTAGGGGCCACACACAAGATAGAAGCAGGAAAAAAAACCCTTGCTGTGACCCCCGAATGAGAAAGACACTCCCCACATTCCTCTTGCACACCAGAGTCTAGGGGGACCCTGCCTAGTGTATTTTATGCGCTCCAGACACCAGGGGGGCAGCCAGAGGACTGGAGCACCAGCATGGGCTCCCCAATACTGGGGGAGTGAGCCTTGGGGGCTGGATCCAGGCAAGCCGAGGGCCACATCCGGTCCCCAGGCCTGCTGAGGTTCCTCACCCCTTTAAACGTCTTATATAGACTATGCATGAAAGATCATACATCTGAGATCTTCTTTGAGTCCTAGCTCAACATTCTTTGCCCTGGGCTGGAACAGGATATATTTTTTAAAAGTATAATTTAAGGAAACAAAGCTGCTATGTAGGCTACAGTCATTTTTATTGTCATGTCCCCTTTATTTCTAATGACTTTTGACAAGCCCTTAAGGCTCTCAGACCTCAACCATTTCTGTACGCTCTGGCTTGCTCCAGTCTATTTATTAAAAACTGTTGGTGTTGAATCCCATACTGTTTCCTAACAAGAGATGAGATTTTTCAGCCAAGCATAAGCCACAAAGATGTTTTTCTTCTGCTTTTGTTTATTTTTGGTACATTTTACTTTGCACATGATGATTTAAAAAAAAGATAAACAAGATTACTGAAAGTGGTGCAATTAGTGGCGGGGAATAACATTCCAGAAATGAGGATGTTAAAAGGAAAGGCTGTATTTTATTGTCATTCTTGCTATAAATGACATAAATTTTGTATCCTGTGAGGTTCGTCTTTCATTGTAGGGTTCAGTGTTGATCCTAAGGGCCAGACCTGCCTGATGCGCATCTCAGAGCACCACAGAATCTATCCGTTCTGTTCGGCACGAGACTTAGAATCATAGAACACTAGGACTGGAAGGGACGACGAGAGGTCATCGAGTCCAGTCCCCTGCCCTCACGGCAGGACCAAATACTGTCTAGACCATCCCCGATAGACATTTATCTAACCTACTCTTAAATATCTCCAGAGATGGAGATTCCACAACCTCCCTGGGCAATTTATTCCAGTGTTTAACCACCCTGACAGGTAGGAACTTTTTCCTAGTGTCCAACCTAAACGTCCCTGGCTGCAGTTTAAGCCCATTGCTTCTCCAAAAGACAACTGTGGAGGAAAAATTCATTGTGGATAGTTTGAAATGTTTTGTTTCCATTTTGATTTTATCATCTATTATATTATACAGGTTGAACCTCTCTTGTCCGGCACTCTCTGGCCCAGCAACATATGTGGCCTGGTATGATTTGACTTAGCCGGATGATCACTTACCCTGAGTGTGGCCAAATTTCCCACAGTCCCATAAAGTTTGTTTCCAGCCACCAGTCTTGCCTCTCTGGGCTCTGTGCTGATATTTCACTCTAATTTACCTCTCAATGTCTTCTAAGAGCCCTGCAAGCAGTGGCAGTGTTGGTAATGCTGCTAGACAATATTGACCTCCCAGGGTGCCAGACAAGAGAGGTTCAACCCATAGTTAGAATTGGTTGGGAATTTGATTTATCCAATGCAGTGTGTCCTCTGCAAAACTGAAATTTTCCACGGGTTTCCCAAAACAGAATTTTTCTAGGAATCTTTTTCTGCCAAATATGCTGTGGTTTTAACATTTCCTCATCATTGAGAATGCTTTCTCTTCAAAACATTTTTCATGGGAAGGGATTTTCATTGTCTAGCCAGTGTACTAATAATATTTATAGCTGTAAAAACAATGGGAAATGAAGTCATTCCAAAATGAAAAAGAGAAACAGTTCATTTGTGGCTCCCCTGAAGGCATGTGACAGACATTCCCTTTCCTATTCCTCTGGCTAAGTTCTCCGGATAAATAGCCAGAATATGTCAATGGGGTTTGGTAGCTGGGTAAACAAGATGAGTTTTTTCACATGCAAAATGTGGACCAAGTCAGGAAAAAAAGAATAAATCAGTTTTCATCAAATAAAAACTGAAAATTAGAGCTGAAAACTGCCCCAAATGAGGTGTAAAATAGCTGAAAATATTTATTATTCAGTTTTCAGACAAGAAACCAGAAAAGTAAGTTTCTAGACCTGACCATGTGGAAGAAAAGCTTGAAAGCGTGCTCCTTACACAATCAGAAAGAAGAAGGTGAATAAAAAAAACACAACATGTACTTTTAAAATTAAATAAAAATGTCATGATTTTTAAATTAATTTTCTGATTTCTGCCAACCCGATTTAAGATATTTGAACACCTGAGGTTGGCCATATTGCTGATTCATACAAAAAAAAAACCCCACCTTTCCCAGAGGTTATAATGGAAGAACAAGCAAATTTAATTGTATGTGATTCCTGCTAGAAGTTGTGTGTCATTCCCTGGTCCATTCTGCTGTGTCTGGCTTGACTATTTATATTTCTTTTCAGGGACAGAGGCCATCTCTTACTCTGGTTGTACAGTGCTAACTATGGGGCCTTTGTCTTGGCAGGTTCTACCGTAAGAATGGTTTAGTTGGGCTTGGCTCTGCTTTGAGCAGTATGCTGGACTAGATGACCTCCTGAGATCTCTTCCTACCCTACCCTTCTGTGATTCTATGAAATATGATATCAAGACCAATCAGCGTTATCATTAATAAAAAACATCTGGAATCTCAGAAATGAGGAAGAGAGACTTACGCAGGGGAAGGAGAGGGGAGATTATTCAACATCTGCTTCTGTGAGGTTCTCACACCTTCCTCTGAGGCATCTGCCTCTAGCCACTGCACAGACAAGGTACAGAACTGGGTGGCCCATTGCTATATTCCCACAGAGCAATTCTGGTGCTGATTAATAACAACTGAACAAAGCACATTCAAGGGTTTATTCCCTTTCCACTTCGTTCATTATTATGAATGCATGAGAAAGACCTTTTACATATCTGAGAGACACTGACAGGCATGATTTACAAAGAAGCTTTTTGTTAGATATTTCTCTGCATGAGTCAACCCATGTAAGATAAGAAAGAAACAGCACATTTTCATTCATGCCCTGGGAAGCCAATGCCTGAATGCATTTGCCTAAACCAAACAGGTGCTAATGGAGGCTGTAGGCCTGCACCAGTCCCCAGTGCTGCCAGACAGAAGCAAGCAGGAATTGCCCAACGCTATGCCAAAGGAAGAAGTAGTGTTGTGCAGTTTGTGTGTCTGTGCTGTGAGCCTCTAAAGCTCTTGGGTGAAATTCATTCCCGTGCAGTGGCCACGAGCAATGTCTATGCTCTACTTCAGCTACACTCAAGTGGGACTTAATGGTAGGCATGCTTTGTGCAGCCGAGTGGAGAGCTCCGCCCTAAATGCTTTGGGTTCTAGCTATCTTAGAGACTGAAGACCTGCTTCTCCATTGTCCTGCACTGCAGGTGCCCATTTACACCTCTTTAGCGCACGTGCAAAATTGGGCACGACCAGATTTATTTTATTTTTTTTTTTTACACTCACTGTGCATCCTCTGGATCTGGTGTGGATCTCACATCTTGGCTTCAGCAGAGCCACTCCTGCTTTCCACTGGTGTAAGTGACAGAAGAATCAGCCCTCCTGTGCAAGATGTAAAGGCGAGCCCATGCTGTGGGGCCGTGAAGAGTTATGCCTTAGCGAGGGTGCTAAGCCACCTGCTGGAGAACCACAATCAGCAGGGCAACAAACTGAAAGGTCCTTTAGAGGAGAGGAAGTGTCTGCCAATTGGCCGTCAGCTACTTGGTTTGCCTGGATCGGTTTCAGTAGGACAAGGCTCCCTCTGCTTCCAGGCAGGACTTGGCTAGAGAGTAAGTGCCAACTTCTCACTCATCTTGGCCATCTCTGTGACTTACATAGGGATTTGCCCTCACAATAGCGTACTGCCCTATTGCATGGCCCCTGCAGCCTGTCACCCACAACACCCACATTCTCTCAGATCAGGAGGGAACATTTCTTTCCACTGATGTGCTGCTGATAAGGAGATGGTGCAAGGACTTTGTCTCCCAGAGTGCGGAAGCAGGTGGGCTGCTCTCAGCCGAAGTAACTCTGTCCTGGTGTTCATACTGACGGCTCTGAGGAACGTCCAAAGAAGCAAGCAGCTGTGGAAAACCGGCAGTAATCCTTTTGTTTGGGGTGTTTCCCCCTTCCTATTTAAGCATCCTAAAACAGATGCGCTGGCCTCTGAAACAATTCTTTTTTGGCTGAATCTCTTTGCTGATGTCAGCACAAAACCACAAATAGCTTCAGTCTGTGTGTAACTGCACTCCTCAGCTAATAGGCTGTGTCTCAAAAATAACGCCCTGAGTTAGTGCAGGAACAAGGAGGAGGCGGGTGTGTGTTGCTCAAAGTGACTGGGTGCATAAGGTGGGGTCCGAATAAGTGTGCTGGGGGCATCAGGCTGAAAAAATTAAACAACTATTTTACACTTTCAAAGAGGTTGGAAGGATTTGAAGTGAGTGCATAGTCACTTTATTTTTAAACTGATTTTATTTCAAAGAAATATCTGGACTTAATTGACTTTGTTTAAGGCCCTAGTTGAATTGCAGGATGATTGTCAAATAATTGTACCTGAGTTGTAGATAAGACAGAGAGACTCAAGGAAAGGTAACAATAGACCTTTATTAATTGAAGTAATTTGGAAAAGCCAAAGAAATCATATTTAAGAAAAATTTGCTGGAACAATATAAACATTCAAGTGTTATTTTTTCAAGGGGAACAACCAGGGATTTTGCTGAAACTATATTAATGGAGGAGTTAACAGTGGGAACTCCAGCCATTATCAGCTCAGATAAAGGGAGGTCTGCTGTACTAATGGGGGGGGGGGGAACGGCATGTTGCAAACCTACAAATGTATGCACAATTGGGAACTGTGCAAAGTAAGCTATTAAAAATCAAAACTGCAGCAGAAGCCTACTATGGCGGGGCCTCCAATTTCTACAAGATCGCAAATTAAGTCAAACCTGAAGTATGTTATCAAACAGTTATGAAATATGTCGATAGCTATTTCAATGTTACTAAAAGCTTTGCATGGAACAATGAAAACTTTTAGCAATGACAGCTGGTTTTTTTCCCTTCAAAAGCAAGAGTTGGGGGGGGGGGGTTACTTAAAAAAGTTAAAAGTAACTCAGAGCTTTCAGCTGGCTCTACTAAGGCTCTCACTGTGTTCCCCTGCAAGAGGACAGGGCCTTTGCACTCAGCCTCTGGCCTGTAACATCTGGGCAGTCTACTGCACATGCCCAGTCACGGGAGACTCTGTCCTCCATCCGGATCCAGTCCAGTCAAGGCCTTCCAGGAGTGTGAGTGAACAAAAGGCAAGACACTGATGACTTGTCAGATGGATGAGGTAGGACTGTCAGTGACGCAGACAGCCACCGCAGGCCCCGTGGGGGGAGAGGGCAGCTCCATGCCCCGGAATGGGCAGGGCTGAGGAGAAAAGAGGTGGGGCCTAGGGCAGACGGGGCGGGGCTGAGGGCAAAGGGATTGGGCCGAGGGCAGACAACCCTTAGCACTGCCCAGTCTGCAATGCACCCCAGCCCCAGCCCTGGCAGCCATGCAGGTCAGCACTCCAGGGGCAATTCAAGGGGCCCAGAGAAATTGCTCCCTTTGCCCGGCCCCACAGGCAGGCCTGAAGACTGTCTGGCCTCAGAGAGCTCCTAATCAGTTGTTGCCACAATGAAGCTGGCAGATTAACCTATAATATCACTCCCATCATGGCAATTTGTCTGGCCCTCAGCTGTCAGTGCTAATTGGTGCATGTGACCGATCACTCAAGAACTTGCAGTCCCCTGTGTGTGGGCAGGTATCATTCTGGGACAGGAAGTAGGTTCTGTAGGGTTTGATCTTATTCCCATTAGCAAGGGGGAGAGTTTAACCTGTTCTTCCAGGGAGTTACCATATGCTTTGGATCAGGTGCATAGTGCCCCTTATGTCACTGTGTTTGAGGGCGCTCCTCTTAGCCAAGCACAAACATGAAACCTCTGCTGATGGCCCACTCGCAGGAGTGAGAGTCCCACATGTAGCTTGGTTGCCGTATTTTAATTTCCTGACATTGTTAGCAAAGGGGTCGGGTGGCAGACAATAGGGACGGAAAGTATTGAGCCAGTTAGGTCTCTTGCCTTTGCTGAAGCTAGCCCAGTTCACCTCACTTGAGGCTGTAACTAAACATGAAGATCATTTGAAGGAACCACCACAAGTTGAGACCAACTCTTATTTTTTTCTGAACCAATTCACCTACCTCTGGCATCTACCAGCCACCAAGTGAGTCAGCTGTTTTAAAACTCGGCCTTCTCTGGGTCCCACCCTGTGCAGCACTGTAGATCAAACCTACGTACTGCACAATGCACATCCCAGAACAAAAGCCACACTGCAGCGAGAATGGGCTGGTAGCTCACAGCAGTATCACAGAGAAGCGTGAGAGAAAATGTAATTGTTTTCCCATCCACATTTTGTGCTGTGATAGTGAGTTCCCTGTCCTGTAAGCCTGACTCGAGAGCTGCCAAAGTTAAAATTTCACATTCTAATTTTTAATTTTCCTAAACAGATGAGTTGCTAACTCACTGGAGCATTTTTCCTGAAGAAATTTACAATTTTATTTTGGAAGAGGCAATCAGAGTTAGCAGCCAACGTGTTGCATCCCAAGCTGATAATGCACACTGTCGTTTGCACACAGAGCAAAACACAAAGTAGGCCGGAGAGAGAAAATGATCTCACAAATCCACTTTTTCCAATGCTCTGATAATCTCTGAATGCTTCCCACCACAGGTAGCATGGTGCATGGAACCATCTCTTTTATGGAGAAGGGTTTGCTAAAAACTTTGATTCTAGAGACAAGCCAGCTGGGGAGGTAAATTTAGTTCATGCTAATGCTTTCCTCAGATCTTTCAGCATGCAAGAGTGACACAAGGGAGGGCAACTGCTGAATTCTTGAGCTGGATTTGAGCGCTCAGCTGGGACACTGGTGTCAGAGTGGGACAAGTGTCAGACACTTGTTTTTGTGGATAAGGATATTTAAAAAGTTGTTTGGTGGTATAATTGCATGGGGTCGTTGGTTATTTTTAACAGAACTGAATGCTGAGATACTGTGAAGAAAGAAGAACTCTGTAGGTAATGAATAGTGTCAGCGTGTACTCATGTTTTATTGTTAAAAATATAGTGCTACTTGATTGCCTCGTATGAGTTATTTTCAAAACCTGAACAGGGCTAATACACACCTTGGCATATGAGTATGTGTGCTAATAAGGTGGAAATAGCTAGCCTGCTCTGACAACTAGTGATTATTCCAATTATTACACCTGACTTTTACTAATTCGTTTCTAATAACTTTGGTGACATTGGTCAGTTAAGTAGTCAATGAATTGCCCGGTGTTCAGAATGGTGCTACTTCCCCTTTAAATCAGACAACCCCGCTAACTGTTACTAGGGACACTGCGCAGAGCCGGTGTCTATGGAAACTGCAGTTGTACGTGATTTGCCATCGGAACTGTTCCAGGAGCCGCACAGCATAGAGAGGAGGGAGGGACAGCTAAGAAGCAAGCAGGGAGAAAGGAAGAGCGCAGTATGTGGGCACCAGCGAAAGCAGCAAGACACATGGTGTGAAGATGGTGCGCTCCTGTGATGTGGACCAGCCAACAACAAAGGCTCTGTTTTCCATCATAGGGCCCAACCATGTCAGCCGTTCCATCACCTGTGCACCTACTACTGTGGTATGTGCCAGCGAGGCCCCTCTGCCTTGTACATTGGACACTACGGATTCTCTCCACGCAACGGAATAAATGGACACAAATCAGTCATCACGAGTGGTACCATACAAAATGCAGTGGGAGAACATTTTACCCTCTCTGGACACACAGTTACAGGCTTTCCTGTGCTCCTCTGGACATCGCTCTGTTTGCACCTGTTGTCTTGTGTTTCTTACCTAGATTGGAAACTCTTTGGGGCAGGGACTGTACAGCATCCAGCACAAACGTGACTTGGTCCATGACGGGGCCTGCAAGCTCGCTACCAAAGTACCACTAAATAATCCCGTGCTAGTTCTAAACAGGGTGCAGATTTGGGAAAGGTTCAAGGGTGGTTTGTGGCAAGTACTTGTCATGTACTTAAAAAAAAAATGGATGAGACAGACAGACTCAAACCTCAACTGATCTGCCATAAAGCTCCTGTCAGCTCTTCCCCTCCTGGTGGCTTTACAAGTGAATAATGCTACACTCATGTTATTGTCCAGCTCTCCAAAGCCTCTTTCTTACATACCACTACCTTGTCCCAGAGGATTGCTAGAAACTCCTCATAGCTCTCCAGTAAAATATCTTCCCGATCCAATCCTCCCACCAGCTAACTCCAACACCAGCATTTCCTTGGAGAGCTCCCTGAAGATGGATTCACATTTGCAGGGTTTGGAAACTTCTCCTCAATGTGTCCCTCTGAGGAGAAACGTACAAGCGCCGTGTATCCATGCCGGCTTGGCAAAGATGCTGGGAGAGCTCCCAGTCTGCCGGCTTCCCCTTTTCCTCCCTGATGTTGGCCATGGCAAGGCTTTGGTGCAGTCACCTGACAGCACTGATGCGCGATCCATTGGCTGAGGAGGCATCTTAGAGCACACCCTGACAATCGGGTTGCGTCTGGCTCCCAGCTTGGTTGCACCATCCACCCACCGTGTCACCTTGGACAAGTAGCTTCACCTCCTTGGCCTCAATCCGGGAAAGCACTTCTACATGGGCTTCCCTTTAAGCACCAGTGGTTCTTGGGACCACACAGGGACCAATCACATGCTTCCAGTGAAGCAGGAGGTTCAGTGCTTTCCTGGTGTGGGCCCAGAGTGCTCAGCACCTCACAGGATCAAGCCCCTTGTGCCCCAATAGACTGCTCTGTAGGAAACACAAGGGAGCAAGGGTGGTGTGGCCAGACGAATCGACATCCTGCCTGACACGCAAGAGACGCCGCCCCCGTTCCTTGCACTGGTCTCAGGCTGCAAGGGTGGGGGAGGGCTGCTTTGGAAATCCATCCCTTCGCCTTGGAAGAAAGAACTGCCCATTGGCATAGCAAAGCCCACACAACCCAGACAACATTAAATTAACCAGCCGGTACAGTAATTCAAACCAACACACAACCCAGTGCACCGAGCAGTTGGAGACGCAATACAGATTTTACTTTCAATGAAAATTGCATTTCTTCTCATAATCTCATTTCCCCCCAGTTGTGCTGCAAACTTGCATTTTGCTAGTTGAGGCAAATACGTCCATTGCGCAGCTCCTCTTTCTTGTGAATTAACAGAGCTCTCCAGGCCTCCACTTTGAGCTGCCTGGAATGTAAACAACCTGTCCACACTCCCGCCTGTTGAATCATTTCCCTGATACACTGACGATGTGTTACTGTCCCTGCCAGCACGGCAAGGCATGTGATTTTGCATCCTGTGTCTATTATACCAGCCTGTTCCCACAAGAATCAATGACAGCCAGAAATGGAGACCATGTTTGCATTAAATCACCAGAGTGCTGAAGTTAAAATCTGTCGCCGTGTGCGGAGCTGGCTCTCTGGGCGCTCTGCTTCACTGAGTGTCTTTTAACAAGCAATAGCTCTTGGCGCACAGTAAAACTGCACATATTGCTCCACAATATTTCAGAGCATGGACTCCAACTTCCTGTTCACTGGTCTGTCCCGGTCTGCTATAGAAAATCCATTGAGTGAGCTCCCACCCCGCCAACCTGGTATCACCTGGAGCACGTTTTGCGTAGCACGGTCACTCCTTGTAGAACATGTTTGCTCTGTGAACAACACTGAAGGAAGCTTTTGACCCTCTCTTCTCTAGAGGGTACTTGTCTATGCAGCTGAAAGAAGGAAATCAAGTCAGGAGACCGAAGTAATCAGCTCTGAGGGGTAAAGGCAGGCTGGACTCTGAAATGCCAATGGAAATATTGATTTGCGAGTGTCTTTTGCACAAGAAATCTGTAGTACATTCTGAGCAGAGCTGTTCAGAGTGAACTGAATCACTTTTAAGGGGAAAGAACAACGGCTGAGCATGCAGCTTACACAGGAACTCCTAGAGTGGAGCAAACCCATAAGTCTCAGAGCCACTCTCCAACAATATCCAGTTCTAGATGTGCCAGAGAAAAGTGCAAGGAACCCTGCAAAAGGCAGATGTGGCATGACTGGTTCTGGGGGGAATTTCCTCCTGACCTCCAATAATTAGGCTGACCGATGCCCTGAAGCAAGGAGGTTCAGAACCTTTCCAAGCCTTTTAAAGTTTCCATTGTTAAAATAATGCATCTTTTCCTTTCCTTTCTAAGGCTACGTGTAGACTGGCATGATTTTCCACAAATGCTTTTAATGGAAAAGTTTTCCGTTAAAAGCATTTTCAGAACAGAGCGTCTAGATTGGCACGGATGCTTTTCCGCAAAAGCACTTTTTTGCAGAAAAGTGTCCGTAGTAATCTAGACGTGATTTTGCACAAAAACGCCCTGATCGTCATTTTCGCAATTGGGGCTTTTTTTGCACAAAACAAATCTGAGCTGTCTACACTGGCCCTTTTGCGCAAAAAGGAACTTTTGCCCGAACGGGAGCAGCATAGCATTTCCGCAAAGAAGCACTGATTTCTTACATGAGATCGTCAAGTGTTCTTGCGGAAATTCATGAATTCCCCTCATTCTGAGTACCTGGCCAATGCAAATTCCTTTCCAACACAAGGCACAGATCCATGGAAGTTATGAGGCTCAATACCTTTGAGGATATAGAGCTAAGTTTTGGCCCTGTGGTCTGTCTTTCACTTCTGGCTAGCATATGTAGCTCCCCGCTCAGCTTGCTAGCTGCTAAGAATCCTTTATTCAGCCCCCAGATTTCCCATACAACACACAGGGAGCTGATGATTCCAGCTAGGCATTAGGTGTGACAATGCTTAAGTGCCTTTCTGTAGCTAGCCTTCCTCCCTTTTCAAAACGAGACTTGGGAATTTCAGTCTCTCACCCATATTTCTGAAAGTTTGGCTTTGGCTTCTTAGCCATACTAAGCCTCAAATCTTTTGAAGTTTTGCCACTGGTATAATTCTTCTTCTCTACTCACTTTGTGCTATGTTGGGACACATTTACAGCATGTTCTTACATGTATTTTGGTTGCAACATTGGGCTGGTTTATTGCATGTTCTCATGCGAATACTTGCAATGCTGAGCTGAGGTTTGTTTATTGGATGGCTTGTGTAGCCCTAGAACCAGTGTGCGATGATCTAAGAGAAAGGAAAATGATTCTATATTCCATTAGCCTGTGGAATCCAAGACCAGCTAAACAAAACTCCACAGATGAAAAGTTTGCTCCTTAAAATACTTCTGAAGCAAGAACTGACATTTTAACATACATATTTCTATGATATTTGGGAATACATTTTCTTCTCTCCTAAATGCCATTTTGATCTGTGATAAGTGATTTATTCCGTCAATGGACAACGTGTTCCATTACATCGCTAGTTCAGCTACTGCCATTTCTTGGCTTCTCTCGATGACACGAGAATGTGCCTAGACAAATGCAATTTAGTTAACCATTCTCATTCTGGCCAGGCAAGTGTTTATCTTTGCATTAATGCATGGTGTCATGTTAATCGTAATGCAGTTTTGCCTCCGTTAGTGATAGCTTCCAATCAGATTACTGTGTAAAAATGCACCACTTGGAAATGCTTCTCAAGATGTTTTATGTTAATTTCATTATAATGGACTACAATCAGGCAATTGTAATGGTAGTAATTTTCACTGCTTTTATAGAAATTGAAGATAGGTTTGGCATGAGTCCAAATGTTGCTCCGAACACAAACAGCCGTCAACTTTTATATTCTTGGTAACAAGTTTTCAACTACCTTCCATAAAAACGTAACAGAGTAAGAGTACACGGGCGCTCAGAAGAAAGTGCCATTTTGAACACATACAATCTTCCTTATGAAATACTATGTACAAAATTATTGGGGGTCGGGGTGCCTGGAGGGGGGTTCTCATTTCTTAGAGAGTTCTTATGGTTGACTGAAATGTCAGAACATTGAAATAACTAATGTTGAAATTGCACCAATAGATTTTAAGAAGCATCCTCACTTTAGCTCAGCTGTGATGAATACAACCTACTGTCTGTCGGCTGAAGTACATCTGCACTCGATAGGGAATTGATTCAGTATATGCAAAATGCTATGGTATATAAACACATTTATTGCCCCTCCCTGGAGCTCTTTCCTTACCCAACCTCCATTCAGTTTCAAAGGAAGACTCACACTCTCTTATTTAAAACATTCCAAGAAACATCAATTGGAAAAATATATTTGTGGCAATGTAGCATTATATCTATTAATCTAATCGGTCTACTGTCATCTGTAGAAGATCTGCCTGATTCAGTAGACAAATGCCCCATCATCGCCAGGCAATTAGCAAGGTTTAGGATATATACTGGGTCACTGAGAGGGTCAGTGAGTCTCAAACCCAGGGCGATGGGTCTGTTCAGTCATGACCCAGCAGCTTGCAGGTATAAGTGGGAAGAGTGGGCTGACGGACCTAACTCACCAGAGGACCACACACAAATGGAAGAGGAGCTGCTCAGTCTCTCCAATTGGCTGATGCTCGCTATGTTAGCCAGGGGGCAGTGCAGGAATTTTCTGACTATGTGCATCCATTATTTGGCTGTTACTTTAGACCTTGCCTTCTCGCCTGACTCCCGTGCATTGTCTCGTTCCCTCCCTCCAGATCCCTGCCTCTATGCCCTACTGACTCCAGGCCAATCCCTACCTTGACTCCAGACTCTGTCTCCAACCTCTGGTTCCTGACTCCTAATCTGACCACTAGGGCTGACCCCCACTGTGCTGACGACCTACGTCCTGGTCTATAGCGGTCACTAGCAGAGGTCTGGCCTCAGAAGCATGCCTATCCACATCATAAGGGAGGATCACACACTGAAAACCTCCCAAAACTCTCACTGCCCCAGCTATTCTACAATTCTCCCAGATCTCTTGATAATGGACCCATTTTAAAGGGAGATGTCCTTGGATTCCTTTGTACCCACCATAGAATCTCTGCCATGCCCAGACGACCTGCTATCCTCCCTACTTTCTGCAGCCCTGATCCAATGTCCACTGAAGTTAACATATTTCTGATGACTTCAATGGGGTTTGGATCAAGCCCCAACATTTCAGCTGATCCCGCCAGTATTCCCAAGGGGAAAGCTTTGAGATCGTGAGCACTCAAGACTCCACATAAGCATCAATTTCTCTTGGGCTAATCCTCAGAGCCAGATATTCCCCAGATAACCAGGAAATATGAAATGCATCTCAGAGCAGCCCTAGCCAAGTCTGCTATGTTTGTCATGGGCCCTTTGCGCCAGGGGTGCAGGCCAAGGGTGCAGGCCAGGGCCGGCCTTTCACCGCTCCCAGAACGGCTTGCCTTTCTCCACCACAGAAGAGAGAGGTGACTGCCATTTGTAACCAAGCTCAGTAATGGTAGCTGTTCCAAAGGCGGAACCAGAATCCAGTCACATTAGCTCACTTTGCTTGCCAGTCTTAAATGGCTTTGTTGAGTAGAGCTTCTAACAAGGGGAATGGAAAATACACATGAAAATGTCTTTGAATGGGACAGAGCTGCTCCATAATGACAAGGAATAAGCCCCAGAACAACGGAAGAGATGCAGAACAACATGTAATTGTAGATCTTATCTGGATTTGGGTGGTGCCTGAGGGACACAGAACCTCAGAAATACAGGGCAGGAAGGGACCCCAAACATTAGCTAGTCCATCTCTCCTTGCAGAAGGAGGATTGGGTGCTGTGGAAAGGGACTTAGGGGATATAGCAAATCACAAGCTAGACAGAAGGCAACAGTGTAACTGTTGCAAAAAAAGCGATCACCATGCTGGGCTATATTAGCCGGAGTGTTGTAAGCTAAATGCAATTCCTCCATGCTGATTAGGCCTCAACTGGAGTATTATGTCCAGTTCTAGGAATATCAACAGTTCCTAAACCATGTGTTTGTTTAACCTGTTCTTAAAACTTTCCAGTGACGGGGATTCCATATCCTCCCTAGGTTCTCTATTTCAGAGTTCACCATCTTTATGGCTAAAAACTTTCTCCTATCCTACCCTCAGCGGACATTGGAAACTACTGACTATTGTCCTTTTTATAAGTGTCACATATTTAAAAGCAGTTAATTACCACCCCCCAAGCCTTCATTTGGAGACAAACTGTTCAGTTCTTTCCGTTCCAAACCTCTTCTTATTTCTTAGGCTCTCCTCTGGATTCTGTCCAACTTGACTGCCTCTTTCTTAAAATGCGACCAGTACCAAGTAGTGTGGAACAATTAGCTCCTGGGGCCTTTATAGGAAAACTCCTGCTACTACTCTCATCATGACTCTTGCAGATATTGCAGGAATGGGGGCCAGGTGCATGGCTAAGCTACCTGGAAATAGGTAAGCCCCTCCTCGTTTCCAGAGCCACACGCAAAGCCAGCTACTCTTCGGCCCTTGCAGGGATTTTCAGGTGTGCCTGGAAACAGACAGTCTGTGCAACCTCTCCCATTAAACCAGGAGCTGCCAATGCATGACACGTGGGAGCGTGCTTTAGTGGAGTGACACAGAAATGCGGCTGTGGTGGAAGGTGGATAGAAAGTGCAGGCCAAATTGTGCCATCTGCCACACGAGGTTGGAGAAATGTGAAGAAGCAGCACTCCAAGTGTTGGGTTGGCACAGTCAGTCAGAGGCCACATATCTGAGAGAGGGCAGGGTTTGAGCCCCGGGACCCAACTCTACCTCGCGCCTGCATGTTTTGTGGAGCATGCCTCCAAAATAAGCAGAGGGGATGACGCAAGGAGAAAGTTGTGCTGCGTATGGGGAGTGAAATAATGTTTAGGGAAGATAAGGGTGGATTGTATGTACACGCTGTCTCCCCGGGCCTGGGACAAAATGCAGTTAGACGCGTGAAGGGGTTCTTTCAAGGGAGTGCGCTGTAATGTGTTTGGTGCTTACAACAGCGGCAGTGTTGCTGACTCTCACAATTTCCTCAGGAGTCCAGTGGCATTTTCCTTAAGCATGTGGCATGGATGCATGTTCTAATGGAGACGCAAGTGACTCTGGGCCCAGAAGAAAGTGGTCCTGAGCCCAGGAGGCCTATGGCTGCTCAGCCCCCAACTAGAACTACAGAACTTCCGACTCCCCCTCCACCCCACTGCAAACAGGACAGAGATTAGCAAGGACCTGGCCAACAAGGGTCTGCTCAGAACAAGGACTCAACAAATGCAGATCTGGGTGTGTCCATCTAAGAGGAACAGTCCCAGGGGGTGTAGCTCCCCAATGTGCCAGTAGGGGGTGGTAACAGATTAAGGTCCCATATTCGCACTCCCCTATATCCCACCCAGGGGAGCAGACACAGAAGCATCTCGGCATGAACGGGAGAGATGAGTTGGAATCGGGCGTCTGGGACACCATGCCTGCTTGGCTTTGGGCCACCTCATAACCTGGAGCTACATCCCTCCATCACGCTCGCTTACGCTACACTGCCAGTCAGGTGTCAATCACAGAGGCACTTTAAAGAAACGCGGCCTTCCTTAGGTGCCATGCGGGGTACCGACTTGCCATAGGGTGATCCATCGGCAGCGCATACCAGCTGTCTTTTCCGAGAGCTGCTGTGGTAAATTATTGGACGATGCAGCTGCGCAGAGTGAGCCTTTCACTGTTGTTTGCTTCTTTTCCAAAGGGTTGTAAAAAGATGAATAGGCTTCCCCTGCATCTTCACTTCAAGTATAACTGCCCAAGTCAGTTAAATATTAGGAAGTGGGGCTCTAAATCTTCAGGGTCGATTAAGCTGCAATATATATGAGATTCCCGGCTTCTCTTGTGTTTAGTAATAACACAAAAGAAATTGCGACGGAATGATGCACTATAAAACAACATGGCAACACAGATAAAGCTGTGAATACATAGCAAGAAAAAACGAAGCTTGAAACATTTTCATTTGTATCCAAGGTGTAAGAATAAAAGCCGAGAAACTCTCATTCTCTCCTAAGGTTTCCAAATTCCACCTCTTGTTTCACTGGAGCTCCGGCTTTTATTCCCATTGAGTTTCGCTCTCTACTAGCTATGGCCCAGCAAGTGGAGTTGGCACACGGCTCCTCTCTCAAAAGATGACCTTTTATTTCAACTGGCTTTATTCTGAACAGCCTCCTCTTTTGAGAGGAGAAACAAGTGACTGTAGCTTGTAGCGCCAATAGTCAATGGCGCAAGCTTTTCATGTTGCATGGGGATAAGTATGCAGCACTGATCCTCTGGACTTTTTTCTTTTGGAAGCCTCTCTGCCCCCTGACGCTGACAGGTGCTTTCGAAAGGCAGTTGCCACCCCCCAGGACTGACTTTGAAACCAAGCACTGGGAGCTAGTCCACAGCTTGAAATACATTAGATGACACCCGGTCAGCTGAGTGCTTGGGTGGCCACCTAGGCGAGAGCCAGGTGCCACCCAGCTGATGAACAGAGCACCTACAGCTGGCAGCATGTGTTCCTGTGGGTGGTGCACATCTGCACATGCCTTGGATCACATAAAATTTATTCTGCACATAGATGAAAAAAATTAGAGGGACCATTGAGAGGGAACCTACGCTTAGTGCAGTGCGGAAGGGGGGATGTGGAAGAACAGAGTCATTAGGATCATCTTAGTGCTCGCACAAACAACATCCACAAACACTCAAGTGTCTGGGGGAACCTTTTCCCTAAAATACATGTTTTTAAAAATGTTTCAAATTAAATTGCCAAGGGGCCAGGCATGGCAAGGGCAGGCTCAGGATGGGTGTACTCCAGAGGAGCAATATTCCTTTGGAAGGAAATCTCTGTTGAAAAGGAGTTTGAGGGAAGCACAGCCACACAGATGGCTTCTCCTTTAAGGGCATGTTTGAATGAAATTCTGCACATTTACCCATGTTAACATTTGTATTTGTGCCCATCACACAGCATCCATGCACCTCTCAGACTAATACACCATTGTAAACCAGCCTCACAGCCTACGCAGACACAGAGCATCATGTTTCCTGTGGCCCAATTTTCCTTTCTCTTGGTCAGCTCTCCATGCATATTCCCAGGGCGCCGTACGTGTTGGAGGGACTAGTTATCTGTTTAACTTGCTATAAACCTGTGTTAATTAGCCCATCATACAATTCTAGTAAGCACAAGGCAGATGAATGTTTAATCTGTGTTAGCTGGCCAATACCAACAATCCAGTGTGGACCGCCAGACTAAATCAGCCATCTTGTGTCAGGAAGCCCAGCGAGAGCCTTCCGAGGGATGGTGGAGGCTTCACAGAGGACAGTTTGCACAACTCAGCGATCGGTGACAGAGACAGACAGGTCACCCCCAGCACCATGGCCTGTCAAGGACCCCCAACCAGCTCCAAGCCTATGCATCCAGGTGAGTCTGTGGTAAAAGCAAGCCCACAGCTACATGCTAGCAAGCCCGGGGGTCTGGGCAGGGGATATGGGCATCCGTTTGTTTTCAGGGGTGCTGTTCAAATGTCTGTGAAATGCATGAGCTGTATTATGGCCAGCAAAGCGGAGTCAGAGGGCCCATGGTCCCTGGAGGGGCAGTGAGGGGACATTAGCAAAGCAAGGACTTAGGCGCGGAGTGATGCAGCCATGTGAACAGAGCAGGGCTCAGCGTTTAATACAGTTCTACTTGTTCAGCTTAACCTGCTATCAGGCACAGTCTTTGCTAACAAAGCACAATTCGTTATCACAATTCATTATTCACTGCCTCCAGTAGCGGCCAGTGCCTGATTTATCCAGGGAACGTGTCTGGAAACCCTTCAAAGAACAGCTACGAAACTTCTCCAACAGCCATGTTCTTCTCATCTTCCCAGTTATGCCTTGGGACCCAAAATATTTGAGTCTGGCTAATACCGGGGGCAACTGTGGAAAGCTTCCAGGTGTGCAATGCTCCTCCCCCTGCAAGATTCAGAACCAGCCCAAGGGGAGATGGAGCGAAGATGTAGCCTCAGTCCCATTTTACAGAAATAGCAGGGTGAGGCACATAGGCCAAAGGCATTGCCTAGAGTCACAAAGTCCATGGCAGGAAGTGAAGTCAGATCTCCAGTGCCTAAACTTCAAAACCAGCAAGGGTGCAGAATCGTGAAATCGGCAAGGGTGCAGAATCGTGAAGCCCAAGCAAAGTTACATGCCGTCGTCTCCTCTGCTCCTTGTGAAGAAAGCAGAGTGAGTGATTCATAGTAAAGAATTTCTTTGATGCATCTTGACGGTTTCCCATTGACAAACTGTTCACAAAGACATCTCAATTTTCCCAGACTTATTCAGAATTACTCACTGCATAGTGTCTATGAATAATACCTGTTCTGCAGCTCATTCACACGCCAGTCATTGCGCGTAGTTGATGTTCGAAATCTGAGCTGTTTTTACTGGGCACATACATCAAATGGCGTATTTCCGGGCCCTGACTGGAGGAGTGCAGGTGTTAAAAACAGGTTCTTGAAGCAGATCCTTGCAATTAGACATTCAAAATTCATGTCTGGCAAATACTCTGCAACACTCACGTTAAAAAAGCACTGATTCAGTCAACCTTCCTGCCAATAAACTTGTTTGCTAGAATGATTACAGTCAAAGCAAATTGGTTAGAGTCAAAACATTATTCACAGAACACTTCCAGACTCTTTTGTCATTTGCGAGGTGAGTTGTCCTGGGAACCGTACAGCGCGAGCCTGCACCATTTGTAAGGTCAGGAGCCAGAAAGGATGACTTGAAGCCCTAAAGCTAACTGAAAGGATCTTAGCGGTGGAGGAAGACAGGTTTGAATCCACTCTAGTGGACATGGTAAGGCCACCAGAAGAGGAGTAAAATAAAAGCAAACAGATAATGAAGAAGAGCCGGTCAGAGGGAGAACACGGCTGAGAACTGTGTGAGGGAAGGCAACAGGCCTTGGTTATGAGACAGGGAGAATATATAAAGATATAGTCTCAGAGGCTTGCGGAAGGCTACCAAAGGGGACTGGTGCAGCTCAGGCAGAAGACTCAGCTATATGCCCCAGCTTTGGGGGAAACGGAGCATGGATTAGGGTGGGTTAGCAGAGGTGAA
This sequence comes from Pelodiscus sinensis, assembly GCF_052426305.1. Classification (NCBI taxonomy): domain Eukaryota; kingdom Metazoa; phylum Chordata; order Testudines; family Trionychidae; genus Pelodiscus; species Pelodiscus sinensis. Next base: position 135,127,750 of record NC_143055.1, on the reverse strand, counting down.
GACGAGGCCGAGTCCAGCACAAGGAGGCAGAATGATCATGACACAGAAAGAGCTTTCAGATGAGTAAGGCTGTTCCAGGGAAGCAAGAGCGGTGGCGCTTACTTAGTGCAAGTGCCACAGGAGCATTTTACGGGTGGGTCCAAGCTCCCCACGGCTCTGGAACGGGACTTTCAGAGTGCACCCATTGAGCCGACGGAGCCATTCCCTGTGGGACTCTGCAGTCGAGCAGTGGCGATGCATTTTACCCCCGTCAGCCCTCGCAGTGCCAGGGGAGCAAGGCAGACTCCATTCCCTCCTCTGCATCCTCCTGGGTCTGCCTTCCCGCCCTGAGCCACTCCCACCCATGTAGCTCCCTGGAGGCGATGGGATGGCTCAGCACTGGCCTGCAAAGCCTTTCTTGCATTGCATCCCCTTTAAACGCGTTACCTCCATCAGAGGCTGCCCAACTTGGCCACCTTCCCCCAGTGGCCTTATGCCTAATCTTCAGCCCAACTCTGGGCCCTCGAATTAAGGGCAGGGAGAGAGCTTCGCCCTACCTTCCCCAGCAGCCATTACCAGAACTTAGATGCTCCTTCTGCAGAGGGTTCCAGCCCAGGAACCTGTAACACGCTCAGCTTCCTCAAACTCCCTGCTGCCTCCTTGGACTTCTTCCGACTTTGACCAATCTCTGGGCCCTCTCCCCAAAGACTCTGTCCCACCCTGGGCTCTGCAGAGTCCTTTCCAGCTCTTGCACACTTCATTGCCTCCCAGGGCTCCCGTCTGCCTCTACCACTGCTGCAGCTGTCCCTACATCTCTCTCTTTCCCATGGGTGCGTCCAAGGGTCCTACCCCTGTAGCAAGGCTCATCCCGAGAGCTTGCTCCATACCTGTGGCTTCTCAGACTCTCTCCAGGCCTGTGGACAAAGCTGCCTTCTCAGGAGAGCTCCCCAAACCCTATTGTCTGCCTGGTCTTACTGTTTCCCCTCCTGCTGTCCTGAAATCCTTTTCTTAGTCTCCCTCCTCCACACAGCTGGGATTCGTCTTTAATTTAGCACCCAGCTCTTCCCCAGTTGGGCTCAATCCTAAACGGGGCCTGGTGCGTTCTCCCAGGCCACCCAGCTCCAGCAATTTCTCTTGGGCTCCCATAACTGCGTCTCTGCCATCAGAGCCCCCTCATCTGCTCCTCTGTGTGCCCGGTGATCACACGCTCTTTGGAGCAGCCCCATCTTCAGAGTCATTTGGAAATATCTAGCCCCTAGAGCACGGGCAGGCTATTATTTTTTGTCAAGTTCCACATTTCTTGGCCAAGGTATAGTCAATATCTGGACTCCAGAGACAATAAGAATAATGGCACTAATGAGAATAATGAGTAAAGGAAAGATCGATTTCAGGGGCCATACAAAAGCTCTGGCAGTCCATATTCGGCCCACCACCTGCCCTTTGACTACCCCTGACTTTGGGAATGCTACCGCAGTGACTCCTCACCATCATCATGTATCATTATGCTGGTTATTACCCTCGTTGCTCTTATGCCTGCACCTTTTAATACATTGTCCCCTGTTCTCTCCAGCTATTCAAGTGAACAAGATGAAGCCACGTCGTCGGTGCAAGCCAGAGGAAGGAGCTAATTGGGAGAGAAGGCGATGGAACTTGGAAAGGGAAGGAAGAGCCCTGGGGAGTATCGTACTCCAGCTCACACGGGCTGCAGACCGGTTATTCCTCTTTGGAGTGCGCTCTCCAGAAGTCCCCAATCCACATGGCAAAACTGTTCTCCCTTCTTGCTCTGACAAGCCAAAGAAAATGTTCCTTTGCAAGAGCTGGAGTGCCCCTTCTCTCCTGCTCGCTCACATGAGGCCGTGTTGTTAGCTTTCCCCACTGACCTAATTATCGGTTTCTTTTCAACCACGCCAGGTTTTGTACGGTGCGGCAAGCAAACAGACAGAGGTGTCTGACCCTTCCTGAAAGAAGCAGAGAAATCCCCTGGCCAGGCCGCTCCAGGCCTGTAGGCTTTTTAAATCTTTCACAAGGTCGCTTACAACTTCAGCAGGCGTGTACATGTTGTAAAATGCTTTGGCTGCGTTGCTCTTCTGAAGCCCCCATCGACATGGTGAATGCTCGTTCCTTACTCTCCCTGCCAGCATCCCTTGCAGGTCGTTTAAGCCTACTTTCTGTGTACAGTTGTTCTTCTGTAATTCACGTGCACCTCCTGCTGGGAACGTGAGCAGTAAATCAGAGGCCCTATGTGGCATGAGTGATACGGTACTGGTCAGGGTAGGGCCTCATCCAACGCCCAGTGACACCAGTACAAGAGTCCAGTTGGGTTAGGACTTTATGTCAAGCCCTCGGAAAGAGACAGTCTCTCGCAGTACAATATATCAATCGGCTGGAGAGGCAACATGGGGCTGCACTGACACAGATCGTTAAGAGCTCTGAGTGATGTGAACGTGCTGGAACGAAAGGGGCTGCTGCACTTGACGTGGTTTCCATCATATACAAAGTTTACAGCACAGGTGGGGAACCTATTGCTCATGGCTCCACACCTTGCACACTGCTCCCTTTCATCCGGCCCTCAGCACGTCTCTGCACCGCTGGCCAGAAGTCCCAGGTCTACCCCTGTGGCCCTTAGGGGCAGGTGTGATCAGGGGAGCTCTGTGCACTGCCCTGCCCCCAACACCAGCTCCTCATCTCCCATTGGCCGTAGTTCACGGCTGCTTCAGGAAGCAGCACGGAGCCAGGGCTGGCAAGCAGGGAGACTTCCTTAGCCCCACAGTGCCCCCAACTGGGCACAGCCTGAGGTAAGCATTGCCTGACCGGAACCTCCTCCCACGCTCCAACCCCTGCCCCAGCTCTGAGCCCACTCCCACTCTCCAAGCCCCTCATCCCCAGCCCTAACCCAGAGTCCCTCAGTTCTGGCTCCACATCAAAGCCGCAGGGAAACCCCGAGCATCCACAAAGACCGTGAGCACTAACTCACCCTGCGGTGGGGGCAAGCACGAAGGTGTCCCTCCCCCCCCCCCGCACCGTGTGTCCCAGAACCCCGGGACTAACAGATAGGCCTGGAGTAAGTCCCACTCAGCTGCTAGGAAAATGCTTTAGCTCCAAGCTAAAGATGCAAAACTAGATCTGTTCAGAATTTTTCCAAAGACTTTTTTATGTCTAAAAATCAGGCTTTCACGACAATATTTGCATGTGTGTTGTGTGTGCATAAGGATGTATTTGCTTTTGCAGTTTTGTTTTGACAACATTTCAGATCAAAAACTTTCTACCACAATATTTTTTTAAGTTTCTAACCCTTTCTGTTTCAGAACCTTGGGGAAAGGCCCAGTTTGGCTCACTCCTCTGCCTTTGGCAGTGGAAAAAAGGAGGGGGAAGTAGTTAAGAAAAGAAGGGAAAATGGTATTTTTTTCTTAACACACACACACACACACACACACACACACACACACACACACAAATTATTTTTTCTAAACTAAAAAATATCAGTGCAAAGTTTTCTTTTAATATTTTTGTTGCAGAATAATCTTGGCACTTTGCAACAAGCTCTACATGCAATCATCGGCTTCTCCCTGCTTTCCTTTCTGCTGCAGGAGATAAACATAAAACACTGGATAAGTGGCTGGTTTTATTGATCCGCGGCTTACAGTGCACAGCTGTCACACAACGGAGCTGGGGAGTCTTTCTGGAGGGACAGACCTGCTGCTGCTAAATGGCACATTCAATTAGCTGTATTTATTTTCCGGAGCTTCTCTAAAGCGACATCCCGAACAAAGAGGAACAATCCGAAAGAGGAAGACTTGATCGATGCCTCCACAAGCCATCCCCAATGGGCAAACTCTACCTTCCAAGAAGAGAGCACAGCTCTGCCGAAACGCCTCCCGCTGACTTCAGTGGAGTCAGGGTTCTCCCTAGCCTGCTCCACCTGCCTGACTACAGTCCTCTGCCCATGCCCTCAGCAAAAGCCCAGGCAAACAATGCCCCATGCAGAGTACCTTGTGGGGAACATTTTCAAAACTCCTGAGGAGACCAAATCCTGGGTGGGTTAGGTGGCCTAGTGGTTAGCGCACATAGTGCAACCTGCCAGTAGGGAGGTTCTACAGCCCTGGCCCTCTGATAACCAGAGGTGTGCTGTCGTGGGCAGGTGGTGTGGCTCCTCCTGTAGCCAGCTCAGCCCACTCCCCTGGGCTCTGATCCATGAAGGAGCAACAGTGCCTGGTCCCCAAAGTGCTCTCCGAGTTATCCTCCGGGAATCACTTCCCATCCCTGTCTTTCTCCCCAGCTTCCTCTGGAGTCCAGAAGCCTTCTCCAACGTTCGCATTTCCTTCACACCCGAGCAGGGCCTATGAGCAGCCGTGCAGGGCTTTCCCCCACAAAACCCACTTAAACGTGTTTACATGTCAAATGATGATGCTTCAAATGATTCTACCTGAAACCAGCTCTCTGAAAGGCTCAGTTTTGCCTCCTCTTTTGTCCTCTTTTTCTGCAATACAACAAGGAAGTGCCTGAAATTTCCTCTCACCTTTTCAGAGACACAGAATGGAAATAATGAGGAATCCTGTGGCACCTTAGAGACCAACAAATGTAATTGGGCATCCGTTCTCCTGTGTAAAAAAAACACTCTGTCCAATGCAGCTGATGAAGAGGGTTTTTACCCATGAAAGCTGATGCCCAAATAAATCTGTTAGTCTCCAAGGTGCCACAGGGCTCTCGTTTTTGCGGATACAGACGAACATGGCTCCCGCGGTAAGGCTTATCAAAGAATGAAAATGCTAATTCTGTTTTAAATATACTGTGTATAAAAGTCAATAAACAGACACTTAAAATACAGATGAACCATTACTGGTCTTCTGTGCAAACATCTGAAACCACCGGGCTATTTTGTGAGCTCTTCCCCCTTTGGTTGGTTTCATACGGGCGGTGCTTGAGGAGAGAGTTAATTTGACTATAAGCTCAGCAGCAAGGCTTGTCCCTTGGCAACAGGCTCTTTCCTTTTGAGAGCTGCACGCAAATCGGGTGTCACTAGTACACCCCACCGATGGATTCGCAAGAGTCAGCCACCCTTCTCTGAGCAGGGCTTGTTCTTGCAGAGCTGGCAATGGGAGTAAAAGAGCATCCTTACTTCCCTGCCTGGGCTTTCAGCATAGTGGTTTCCCATGTCATCAGCCTCAAGGGCTAATCTCTGGGATTGCTAGAAGGACAGGCGTTGCAGCCCTGGTGGTGTGGGAGGAGGCACTCACCGAGGCAGGACTGGCCAGGGGCACCGGAGAAAGCATAAGAAGCCGCCAGAAGCTCCACCTACCCTGAGTCCTGGCCCCGACCTCAGTCAGCTCTGTGGATGAACTGGGACAGGGCTGCCCTGACTCCTGAATCTCTGATTCGCTGTGAGCGCACGGCTTTCCAATGCCTGCTCATTACAGAGTCAGCAACACACACTTTGTCAAGAGAGGCAGATGGCGCGTTCATTTATAAAACCCAGCCAGCTCCCTTGCAGCTCTTCGCTTGTGCTTTCCGATTTCTGTTTTAAACAGTCCGGGCTCTAATAAGCCAGCGTGACATCTCATTCTCAAAGGCGTATGTATCTTCAGGCCTCTACCTGAAGGAAAGTTGTGGGGGTTTTCCTCTCTGCTTTACCACTTCATGGTTTTCCAGCCCCAGGAGCGCGGCTTTTCACTTGGCTACCCGGGGAAATGCAAACTCAACAGCTTTCTGCTCATTCCAAACACCAAGCGGCCAATAGATGGTTTACGAAGCTCGGGCTCTCTCACTGGAAATGTGTAATTAGCGGCTAAGCCAATATCTCCATTTGATGCTCCAAATGGGGGCGGAGAGCCAAGCATGCTTGGTGGGTTCACAGCTCCTTCCGCAAAGGAACTGCAGCGCGCTTGCTTTCGCACCGAGGTGGATTCAACGCGCTGACGTGAGATGCTGAGAACAATAAGGGAGACTGGGGCCATTCCCATCCTCTCAGTGCAGAGCAGGTGCAGTCCAGCAATTAAGGCCCAATCAGAGCATCCTCCCGCTGCTTTCCCCATCAACATTCAGGTAATAATAGCTGTATAGATTAAATAGCAAGCGGCAACTAGGTTAGGTAACTGCGCCATAAAAACAATATTGATGTTGAAAGGAATTAGGTAAACCTGGGCAGCGAGGCATAGCATCTCCTTCCCATCAATCTCCAGCCAGGCATGAGCTGCTCCCGTGATCGATCCCGGCATTCGCTTGCCTAAGTATTTTACTTCCCTCTGTGCAATCTCTCTTGCCTCTTCCCCTCTCCTCCCCTTGCAGGGGCTCAGCAGCCTGCAAAAACACCTCTGCTCCTCTCAAGCGCTTCCTGGACACAAAGGCAGAAAGCCGCTAGAGGCAAAAAATGGCCATTCCCTCCAATGTGCCACTAACCTCTATTAAGGCCCTGCTGCCTCGGCTGGAAAAACCAGGAGGCCCAGAAAAGCATCCTGAGGCTGAAGACTATCCAGCAATGATGCTCCGTTCCCCCAGGGTGGGGCAAACTGGGAGGCAAGTATCCGAATTGCCATCCACTCCAGGCAGAGGAGAGGGTATCTCTGCCTCTGGGTGTGTATAGCACCTTGCACAATAAGAACATAAGAACGGCCAGACTAGGTCAGGCTAAAGGTCCATTTACCCCAGTGCCCTGTCGGCCCACAGTGGCCAATGCCCCGAAAGCTCATGATATCACCCACGTTTTGTTAGTCTCTAAAGTGCTGCAGGACCATTTGTTGTTTAAGTTTTTTCCTAGTTCTTCTGCGATGGGAACAAGTAAATAACTTTTTCTTATTCACTTCTTCCACAGCATGATTTTATCTCTCTCTAGCATATCCCCCCTTTGTCTCCTCTCTTCTAAGATGAGAAGTCCCAGTTTTATTAATTTCTCCTCATACGGCAACCATTTCAAACCCCATTTTTGTTGCCCTTTTCTGAACTTTTCCCAATGCCAAGAGATCTTTTTTGAGATGAGGCAACCACATTGGCATGCAGTGTTCAAGCTGTGAGCATACCATGGATTTATAAAGAGGCAATAAGATATTTCTCTGTCTTATTATCTATCACTTTTTAATGCAGGGCCAATTATAACTCTGGTTTTGGGGGAATACTACCAGCTAGTTATTATTTATTATTATTATTTACAGATTATACTAATTTTAAAATATTGCAACAATAAATTGATAGCCTAATATTAGAAGGCTGCTTTGCAATGATTGTAGGGTGAGATGAAAGGAGGGGGAGTATCAACCAACAAGCCAAGATTTCCTCCTCTCACTCCTTTTTCCAGTGAAATTCAACCACCCAGAGGGATACCTGTGTTGGGAAAGGACTTTTGAGGGGAGAAAAAGTTATAATGGGCAGAGGAAAAAGTAACGTGGAATTAGCTACAATAAGATATTTATTGCAGGAAAACACAAGCCAAGGAGAGAAATCAATTGTGAGTAAACAGTAGAAGAAAAGAACCTCCTGGCCTTGTCAGAAGCTTTGTGGGAAAGAGCCTTCAGTCAGCAATGTGCTGATACTAAATTTTCCCTGGATCAGACCTGGCTTCTAACAATTAAAAAGTCCCACAGCTGGAACATACCAGTTAGCTGAATGACCACTAATTTCTCAAACTGGTATTAAGTAGATAAAACTATGGCATATAGCCAATCAAATATATATTTTTATCCTCTGACACATCACAGCCTACGTTGTGTTATGATTTTAAATGATCATATAGCGTTCTGTGGCATGCACGGATGAGACGTGGGTTTTCCTTAATGCATGCTCTTCTGTTTTCACAGCTGTGATTACTTATACTGTAGCTAGATAGCCAGAAAGATATACAAGAAGAGGTGTTACAGTTCTTGTTGTTACATTTAAAGCTTTCAGCCCCGGATACTGCAGATCTCTCTATCCATAATTCTCGAATCACAGAAAGGTCAGGCTGGAAGGCACCTCAAGAAGTCCAGCCCTTTGTGCTGAGACAGGACCAAGTAAACAAAGACCATCAATACCAGGTGTTTGTCCAACCTATTCTTTGAAAGCTTCAGTGATGGGAATTCCATTCTTTCCATCGGAAGCCTATTCCAGAATCTAACTACCCGGGTAACAAGTTTTTCTTATGAGCTAACCTAAATCTCCTGTCCTGCAAATTAAGCCCATTACTGCTTGTCCTCCCTTCACAGGTCAGGGAGAAGGGTTGATCACCACACTCCTGATAACAGGACATACCTAACATTTAAAACTGTTAACGGGCCCCCTCTTGATGCTATTTTCTCAAGACTAAGAAGACTGCTGTTGGAGCTAATGATGAGAGGTATTTGACATTAAAGGGCTTGTCTCCACTATGCCGGGGATCAATGCTGCAGCGATTGATCCATCGGCTGTTGATTTATCATGTCTGCTTAATACAATAAATCAGTCTCCAAATGCATGTCCATCCATGCTGGTATTCCATCGGGACAAGAAGATGAGAGAGTAGCCCCCACCAGCTTTATCCCACACAAGACACCACAGTAAATTCGTCAGCTTCAGTTACTCTATTTGTGTAGCTGAAGTCATGTAGATTGATTGACGGCAAGGGTTAGCGTAGACAAGGCCTTGCACAATGATGCAAATCAAAGCTCTTTATTTGCTATTTTGCTCTTCCCTTTTCTGTGTGTCTTGTGTTAGTCTTAAGTGACGCACATAGGTAGAATGTATTTGCCTAAATTAGACTGTGGTCAGGATAATGGTTTTTAAGACCTTTATTCAGATGGAAAATGTCATGGGATTATTAATGGCTGCTACTGGGCAGAACCTCTGCTCTGTTCATCATTCTTAAAAAGGCCCCTCCAGTAACTCTAGGGTGGGAAATTTCTTCAGTATTAACTGGCTTGTTCTCTAAGGAAATGTGCTATGTGGTTGCTTGATTTCTGTCTTATTTAATCTTGCTAGCAGAACTTGTTAAAATGGGATGTGGCTACTGAGGAAAATGTCTCTCTTTTCACCAAAATTCAGCCAAAAAAAAAAAACCTGGAGAAAACTAAATATCATAAAATTTCTGCCAACTGTACTATCTAGGTTCTTAAATGGCTCCCATTATAATAAAGCCTGATTATTTGTCAAAAAAGTAATTTATGCTCTAGCTCAGCCACCAGATATGGGCTTGATGGAGGAAACACTGGGCTGTTTTAGACTAGAATATCAGAATACTCCTTCCCGGCCATAAAAGCTATGAATGTATGAAAAGAAAACCATGACATAGTGACTAAACTGGAGAACAGGTCACTCACTTTGGGCCATGTCCAGTGTTGATGTACATTGGTGGAACCTCACTAACTTTGAGTGAAGCTACTTTCAAATACATGAGCAGGCAGCCTAGTCCTTCATTTTTAGTGCTGTCTTCTGAGAAAGTGAGAGGAGGCAGGGTGAAGCATGAGGACCTTCATGCATTTTAGATACCATGATAGGTCCTTTATTGCATTTTAGATCCCTGTGAAGACAAATGGCTGTTCATTAGTTTCTCTAGACTCATTCTGCAGAGTAGGTGGAAGAACACTACTTACAAAGTAATCTGCAGGCCACACGTAGCATATAAATAGCTCTATTGAAAGTATGACACAAGCTCTTCTGGGCTTTTTGGCACAGCAAAGCCAAAATAAAATTTAATTATCAGATACATTTGTTAAAAAACTAAAAGTTATTTGCTAATAAACTTTTATTCTGGCTTGATGAGCAACAGCACAACAACTTACATTATGCTTTCAGAAGAGTTATTTATGACACTTGGGAAGGTTCTTCTCTCTGCATTAACACTTCAAAGGTCATAGAATCTTAGGCTTAGAAAGGACCGTAAGGGTCACCTATTCTAATCCACTGCCAAGTTGCAGGAAGGTAGTACCACCACCATCTATTTTGATTCTAACTCACTTCTGTAGATCCAGAAAGTCAGTAGAGTATAAAGTTCAGAGAAACAACCAGAGTTTGGGGAACTTATTGGTATAGAGTAAAATTCTCTTGAATTTGGGGATCTGCTCTCACTTAGGCTCCATCTATACTACAGCCCAGGTCGATGCTCTGAGATCGATCCACTGGTGGTTGATTTAGCAGGTCTAGTTAAAACCCACCAAATCGACTGTAGATCGCTCTCCTGTTGACCCTGTTTTTCTATTCTGGATGAAAAGAATAAGGGAAATAAATGGGAGAGTTTCTCCCATCAGCATCCCACCACGTAGACTTCATGGTAACTAGACTTAAGGGAAGTCGACTCCAGCTACCTCCTCCACATAGCGGGAGTTGTGTAGCTTAAGCTGTCTTTCTGTTGTAATGCAGATGTAGCCTTAGATTAGTCAGACTGTAAATTCCTTTTGCTCTGTGTTTGTATGGCACCTTGCCCACTGGAGTGCTGCTCCATGCCTGGGGCTGCTAAGTGCAATGATAATAATAAATAATAGCAATAATAGTCACTGATAAATTGGAAATATCACCAGGACACAGGCTCATATTTGCTTAGCCTTCCCCTGAGAAACGTGATGGATGACTTCCTCAGTTTCAGAAAATTGTGTCCAGTGGCCAAGGAGAAAGCAGATCATGCAGGAAGAAGTGTGACATTTACATTGCAACACTATTTACACGACTGAGATTATCAATATGGAAATGCAGGAGACCTCTGCTAAACATAGAATTTTCATTAGCAAGCGGGAGAAGTGTGACAGCCGAGATGTCAGCTACATCCTTAGTTGACAGTCGTAAGTTGCTTCCAAAACGACAACACACCCTGCTTAGTCATTATGAGTATTCAATGCGAGCAAGGACTGCATACCCCAGTCAGATCATTAGAGGTGGGGTAAGAAATAGCCTGCAGCGGTTTTCCACTGTTAAAAAGAAAGTCATCAACATATCTTTAATCTTGTCTTTAGCCAAATCAAGTGTGCATGCCTCAAAGCAATTGGGGAGGGAGAGAAGCACCGTTGTTCATAGGAGGGCTAAGGAAAGGATGTACACAGGAAAGGATGATGGCTCAGAATGACTCTTACTGGGAGCAATGCAAACACCCCGGTGTTTCCTTGGTGAAGGGATTCTCACCAGAATATCAGCGTTATATCTGATAAGTCCTCCAATATTTGCTGGCAGATTCAGAGTACTGTGAACTTTAATAATGCAGGCCAGTGTACACCAGACCCGCCGCTTGGGAGGGGCAAAGCGGACAACTCTCCTGGGGGCTGGTAATGTGACCCCCGGGCCCATTATACTCTGCCAGAGTGTCACATGGCACGTGCAGGGCATGAAGGCTAGAGGAGTGGCACAGTGGGCCTCAGGTAGCACTAAGGGATGGCTGCACCCATCCACCCCTTCTGTCCGACACCCTGCCTCTTCCAGGAGCATAGAGCTGCCCCCTACCCCACATTTCTCAGGGCCCAGCAAGGCTATTGGCTCTCCAGTGGTACACTAGAATGGGAGGGAAACACCGAAGGAGTTAAAGCATACATATGCCACCATTCACTGACTCATTAATTTCTCAGAAACCACCCTCCTCTGTAGAATCTTGTGTAGGTGTATGAAAGCAACAACACCTCATACTTTCACAAGAGCTCCCTCCCCCCGCCCCAAACCTTTAAGGCCTGAGCCGCTCTCAAATTAGGATGTTCATTCTTTACCGGTGAGGTGGGCTCTGCCATTTTTGCTGTGAGAACAATGTCACAAATGTGTGATGAATGCTGTAATCAGTCATAATTAACAGTAAGTGCTTTACTTTCAAAATAACAAAAATATTATCATAATCACCAAACTGTGCTTAAGCAATTTTGAATACTTGTTACCTTTCAGACATTAACGCGGGCCTTATCCAAAGCTCATTTCCCATTTACCGAGGAAACCAGAAAGGAACATAAACTCTGGCAGGCCAAGAGTAAAAGTTCGATGAAATGGCCAAAAACAAATGTGAAGAGACAATAGCAAAAAAGACACAAACTAACAGCATTTTAAAAAAATACACCAGAAGCAGAAAACTTGCCAAACAGGCTGTTGGGCTGCTGCATGATCAGGCTGCTACAGGAGCACTCAAGTAAGACAAGGCCAATGTGGAGAAGCTCAATGAACTTCCTACATCAGTCTTCAGTGCAGAAGGGTGATTTCTACCTCGCGCCACTCTTTTTAGGTGACAAACAGCAGAAACTCTCAGACTGAGAAGTCATAGAATCATAGGGCTGGAAGAAACCTCAGGAGTCATTGAGTCCAGCCCCCTGCCCAAAGCAGGACCAACCCAACTCAATCATCCCAGCCAGGGCGCTCTCAGGCTGAGACTCACAAACCTCTAGGGTTGGAGATTCCACCCCCTCCCTAGGGAACCCAGCCCAGTGCTTCCTCCCCTCTTAGGGAAATAGATTTTCCTAATATCCAACCAAGCCCTCCCCCACTGTGAATTGAGCCCATTGCTCCTCATTCTACCATCTGCCCCCACTGAGAACAGCCTCTCTCCATCCTCTTCAGAACCTCCCTTCAGGGAGTTGAAGGCTGCTCTCAAATCCCCCCCCCCCCCTCACTCTTCTCTTCTGCAGACTAAACAAACCCAAATCCTTCCGCCTCTCCTCGTAGGTCACATCCTCCAGCCCCCTAATCATTTTCGTTGCCCTCTGCTGGACCCTCTCGAATGTGTCCATATCCTTTCTGTAATGGGGGCCTCAGAATTAGATGCAATACTCCAGATGTGGCCTCACCAGTGCCGAATAACAGATCCCTAGATCTGCTGAAATGCTCCTTCTACTGCACCCCAATATGCCATTAGCCTTCTTGGCTACAAGGGCACCTTGGTGACTCATATCCAGTAGAGAAGTCAATAGAGAAGCATTTACAACAGATTGATACACAGTAATAAGTCACCAGGATGAGATGGTATCACCAAAGTGTTCTGAAGGAATTCAAACAAGAAATTACAGAACTACTAACTGTGCTATGTCACCTATCACCTAAACCGGCCTCTGTGCCACATGACAGCAGACAGCTAATATAATGCGGTCTTATTTTTAATAAAAGGGTTCCAGAAACCATCCTGACAATTGTACTGGGCTAACTGGTTGAAAATCATGAAGAACCGAATTAACAGACACACAGATGAACACAATGGGCTAGGGGAGAGTCAACATGGCGTTTCCAAAGAAAAGTCACACCTCACCTATCCATTAGAATTCTTCGAGTGGGGGGGGGGGGTCGGTGGACTTTCAGATGTTTGATGAGGTGCCTCACCAAAGGCTGTTACGCACACTAAACTGTCATGGAATAAAAGGGATGGTCTTCTCATGCATCAGTAACTAGTTAACAGATAGGAAACAATGACTAGGAACACAGAGTCAGTTTTCACACTGGGGAGAAGTAAAGATTCGGGTCCTGCCAGGATCTGTACTGAGATGTGTTCAAGTCAACATAATCAGAAGTGATCTGGAAAAAGAAGTGAAGAGTGAGGAGGCAATATCTGTAGACTATTCCTATCCTGAATAATTTTGTAAGTCTAAAGCAGGCTACGAAATGTTACAAAGGGATCTGACAGTTCTACAAACACTGGGTGATTGGGCAACAAACTGTCGGAAACAATTCCATGTCAATAAATGCAAAGTGAGGCACACTATGAAATATAATCCCAACCCTGCATACAAACTGGTGGACTTCAAAGTCATTATTACTAACCAAGAAGGAGATCCTCGTGTCACTCTGGATAGATACTGAAAACATCTGCTATCAGCAGGTAAATAATTAACTGAATATTTAGAAAAAGGACTTAGAAAAGGGACAGAAAATAAGACAGAAAAACATCATACTGCCACTACATCAATCCATGGTGTGCTCATACCTTGGATACTGTGTGCAGTTCTGGTCACCCAATCATAGAATTATAGAATACTAGGACTGGAAGGGACCTCGAGAGGTCATCGAGTCCAGTCCCCTGCCCCCATGGCAGGACCAAGCACTGTCTAGACCATCCCCAATAGACATTTATCTAGCCTACTCTTAAATATCTGCACAGATGGAGATTCCACAACCTCCCTGGGCAATTTATTCCGGCGTTTGACTACCAGGACAATTAGGAACTTTTTCCTAATGTCCAACCTCAACCTCCCTTGCAGCAGTTTAAGCCCATTGCTTCTTGTTCTATCTTCAGAGGCCAAGATGAACAAGTTTTCTCCCTCCTCATGACACCATTTTAGATACCTGAAAACCGCTATCAAACAAGGTATGTTAGAATTGGAAAAACTATAGAGAAGGACAACAAAAATGATTAGGGGTACGTGCATGGAAGGTAGGGGCATTAATGGCTATTAGTTAAGATGATTAAGGACACATGCCCATGCTTAGGGTCTTCATAAACTTCTAACTGCACCCCCCCTCTAACTGAGACTGGATGGATCACTAATAAATGGCCTGCTCTGTTCATTCCCTCTGACACATCTGGCAGGAGCCTCTGTCAGGAGACAGGGTAGTAGGACCATTTGTCTGACCCTCCATAGACATTCTTACCAAGTCAGTGGAAGTCCCCCATTGACTTCCATGGGGTTCGGATCAGGCCCAATATCTGAGATGTGGGAAGGAAATACCATTGCTGCTGCCAGAGCCCCATGCCTGAGTGGAGCACAGCGACTAAGGCCATGGTGTCCAACCAGTTCTGAAGCAGTAGCCACTAGAGTGACCACTGCTATAGTCAACTAGCCCCACTCCCCCAGGCAAATAGCCACTTGTGGCTAGTGTGCTGGACACTGCTGGTCTACGGTTAGCGAGATGATGATTAGAGAAGATACTGACTGCGTGCAGTGCTTTGTAACGCCAGCCCTTACCCCCATCGTATTGGGATGCATGGCTATCCTGCTCTGCATGGGATACACAGACTACTTTCTCACGATGTTTAAAAACTCATTAACCGGAATATTGAACTAACCATAATAAACAGTAAGTCAGATTTCATTACATTTCAGCTAATCACAAAATTGTAGCTACCCGCTCTGATAGGCAGCAAATTGGCCCAAATGTGCTGTGTCCATTCAGCCACCATCTAAGGACAGAGGTAGAATATGAACCAAAAGGGGTACATTTGCAGTGTAGGGCTCAGGGATCAAGACTGCATCTGCCAAAGAGATAGCCATGTGATTCCCATTTGGCACAGACCTACTTACACTCGCTCACCTCTGATCTAGTGCCCTAAACATGGCAATGCAGCTGCAATTGGATGGACAACAGTGGTATGGGCTAGCTGCCCAGATCAGCCCCACAGAGTTCAGGTAGATTAGGTAGTGGAAGCCTGCTGCCACCAGCTACCCTGCTATTTTTAGTGCACTCCCTCATTGAGAGCCAGCGCGAGTGTGTCTCTGCCAACTGGGGAACATCCCTGTCCAGCACACCATACACAGGAGCCACACTAAAAAGGTCTCCCCCAAAATGTCATGTAGATATACAGTTCTGTGCCTAATCTGAAGGTCTGGCCAACCACATGCTTTTATAGCAGGCCATGTGGATGTGTCTGTGACAATCTGTAGCTGGAGTGTTACAGACCTAATGGAAATGCACCCTCTTAGGGAAAGACTATGTCCCACTTGCTAAGAACTGGCGTAACAGCTCAGCTGGTTGTACAGCCAAATCCCACCATACCCTTTCTTGCCATGAAATGGAAATGAAGAAAAGGCGATCCCTCTCGCCACTGAAGCAGCAGCTCCCGTTGCCAGTTGATTGGCGCAAAAAGGACACTTTGCCTCAGTCGCGGTGGCAGGAGGCACCAGGCAAAGATGGTTGGCAATGTTTGGTTATTTCCTGAACAGGCATGTGTATGTCACTCGTCAGCCAGCCTCTCGGCATGCCCAAAGGCTTGGCTAACACCACCATGGAATGGTGGATCTACCCTCTCTCCCCAAAGATGACTGGTCTGGTTTGCAAGGGAGCCTAAAAGGACTGAGATGCCTCATAGTTACTTTAGGTGCCTATGCCCAAAATATATAGTCTCCAAACCCCCTAACTCAGGAAGGGTAGAAACTCACAGCCCATGGGAGTTAGGCACCTAAGTTCCTGGATAGACTTCAAAAGGCATTGAAAATCAATGGGAGTTAGATACCTAAATACCATTGATTTCAATGGGGAATTAGTCACCTAAACACCTTTGTGAAGCCCCACCCCCTCATGCTGAAATTTCCACAAATCGTCTTTCATGGCGTCTTAGCACTGCACGGATGGTCACATGCAAAGCTGAGCACACCCAGTCACTCAGTGCCGTGGCCTCAGCAGGACTCTCAACCCAGGACTCCCTTTGGCCAGCTCCCCAGCATGGCCTAAGCCAGCAAGCATGCACTAAGCATGCTCAAACCCACCAAAGAGACAGCAGTGGCTCTGCACATGGTACAGTGAATACACCAGCAGACGGCTGATCTCCCAGGGTATGGGAGACCTGGATTCGAATCCCCCTTGAGTACCCTGAACTCAGGTCTCACATCTCACTTGGAGGGGTGGGCTCAGACTACCCACCCTTTCCTCAGTTTCTGATTGGCCAGCTTAGGTAGCTCACGGATCAGCTCTCTGCCTCCCATGAATCCTATGTATGGGCATCTAGCTCTCCCCAGGTATTGCATGGGGAACCCGGGTGCCTCCTGGCTTGTCAGGTGCCTTGCGCCCCACGTTACTTCAGTCCAGATCCTCAAATACATGCAGGGGCCTAACTCTCCTTTCATTTCAATGATAGTTAGGTGCCTACATGTCTTTGAGGACCTGGGCATTAAGCTCTTTAGAAAATCCTGCCCAGCATGAAAAATACCTACTATTTACCGTTGCATTTCATGACATTCCATTTTTTTACCGAGCAAGGTGTTGATTTGTACCACTGGGAAAGATAGGTGTGGTCTCACACAAGCAATATGGCAGGTTGATTTCACACAAGCCACAGCAGAATTAGCAAAAGGTACCATCTGTGAGTCATACTAGCCCAGAATAGGGTCAGAAGGCCCCACTGGCCCAGGGGTACAATGCTCAATACCTCATTTCCAGTCCCTTTGGCAATCCAGACCCTCTAAACTGTATCACCTGATAACTCTGTTTTGGAGCCTAATGCACCAAATGGTTCTCTGCTATCTGGCATAAAGCAGGAGTAATTTCACGAGCGTCCAGGGCATTATTCGGGTTTTATGCAGATTTGAGAGTCAGAAGTGGACAACATGCGTTAACAAGTACTGCAGTTGGCTAGGGGAAGGCAGGGTTTTACACCGAACGTTTTCTCCTAAAGGTTTAACTGGATGGAAATGCAGCTGCATCAGCTGAGGGTTTATTTGAAAAAAGCTTTGGATGAATATGTGAAATTAGAGAGCGCGCGAGAGAAAAGCAGGTAGGATGATTACTTGATAAAATGGAGTATTATGCTGTGAAAGGAAGGCAAATTCAGACCCACAAATACAATTGTGAAATACTGTAATTAAGGCTTTTCATGAGACAAAGTATTTTGCTCTTACCGATAGTTTTAGGTTGTTTTAAACACAAAAGACAGGGGTGCAATTAGCATGAAGCACAGCATAAGCACCAAATCACATTTATGGGAGCATAAAAGATTCACAGACAAGTATATTTCTTGTTGATAAAAACTGAAAATTGCTACCAACTGCTTCTGATAGAGCACAATAGAACTTTCTGATTAGGCGGATATATTGGCATTGGAGATGTGCCTCGCAGAACAGTTCTCCGAGACAAAGTACAAAACACCACCAATTAGGAGCCTCAAGAGATTGTTGAAGATTGGGGCAGGCACTATAAAAAGACTACAAATAAAACAACAAGGTGAAGGGTCAGCATGTGGGCATGGATTCAATTCGCAGTGAAGTGAATGGAAAGACTTCAGATTATTTCAATTTGGATCCAGCCTTCTTGTCCCATCAAGGTTTGGGGAGTATTCATAATTGTCAATAGTATGTTGCTATTCTCAGAGGCATAAACCCTCCTCCCTGATCATCTAGTGCCGAAGGAAAACCTCTATAGTAAAACTGCTACAGTGCCACTCTGCAAGGTGGCAAGAAGTGTGCTGAGATGCCACAGAGGTGAAAGCTCTTGACTCCCTTAGCAACTCCTCGGCAAAGGTCTAACCGGTTTCTTGCCCAGCACCTGGCTGTGTTGAGATCAAACAAGATTCCCAGGTCTCCTGGACAACCAGTAGCTAGGGGTGATTTCCCGGAAAGTCCAAAGGAGATTGTCATGACTCAACATTTGCAGCCCTTTTTTATTCACGGGGTTTTGTTACTCGCTCTTCGCAGGTCCCTGACCAACAGATAGGTTGCGGAAACACTAAGCAAACCCCGAGAACCTCACACGTTCTAGCATAAACATTTGGAGCAGTCGGTTGTGTGCCTCCCTCACTGTCCATCATTTGATATTGGCTGGAGCATGTTCTGTGTATTCCAACAGCTCCTATGATTTATTCTGGTGTTCCCCAGCGTTAAGTGCTGCACACCGAGAGGGGGCCTGGCCCTGAAGAGATGAGAGCCCAATGTAAATGTATGTCAGTACAGTAGAGTCCCTATCATCTGACCTAAACAGGACCGACACATGGTCGGATTACCGAATATGTCGGATGATACAGACTCTACTGTAGAGAGCAATGGAACAGATGATGCCGCTCCTGCCAGGACACTTCCAGGCAGGAGCGGCAGCAGCAGCTGCTTCTCTTAGAGAGCGATGGGGTAGCAAAAGGGGCCGTTCTCTCCGCCTGCGCTGTATCCAACCCTGCAGCTCCCAGGGACAAAGTCCCCGGGAGCTGCAGGGTCGGATAAAGCGGAGTGTCGGATTACCGGGTGTCAGTTAATCCGGACTCCACTGTATCCCAAAGAAGTGACTGGAGAAGTGAGGATAACAATGCTCAGAACACAGGGTTTACATTCACTGCCTGAGGGCAACACTTGTGGGACTGGAGTCAAAACGGGTGATGGAGACCTTCGAGTTGGTTGAGATTCTGTGAAGCAAGCAACAGTGACATCCCTAAGTGGGACATGCACTGCATGGGGAACAAGCCTGCAGCCCCTGGATCTTCACACGGACGCTGTTACTGCTGGAGTTAAAACAGTCACGGCAGCAGGCTTAGCCGTCTCCAGCTGGCCCAGCTGACCCTCACACGGCACAGACTGCCAGACTGGGTGATCATCGCTCACAGTTACCATTAGCCAGCCACTCTGGGAACAGAATCAACATAACAGCATGTAGGTCGTGCATCTCAGACAACCTTCAGAGCAAACAGCAACATGCCCACAGGCTGGACCTTGCACAGACCTTTTACAAATGCGCTCCCGGAGATCAGGACTGATACATACACAATTCTTTACCAGGAAAAAAGGGAGGCAAATCCATCAGGTAACTTACTTGACATGAATAATTCAACCAGCTGCATCAGAGTAATCCATAAGACCCATGATAAAACAATGAAGAGTCATGTGATTACATATCAGGAGTCTGTTCCTGTCACATTTATACCTGTCGTGTGTGTCTCAGACTTCCACAGCTGTTTCCACCTCATTCGCACCCCCTGGTACTTATAAACAGCAAAAAGTCCTGTGGCACCTTATAGACTAACAGATATATCGGAGCATAAGCTTTGGTGGGCAAAGACCCACTTTGTCAGATGCATGCATCTGTCGAAGTGGATCTTTGGCCATGAAAGCTTATTTTCCAATAAATCTGTTAGTTTATAAGGTGCCACAGGACTCCTCATTGTTTATGCAGATTCAGACTAATACGGCTACCCCTCTGATATTTGTCCCCTGTTCTTTGACCCTTTCTAGTCTCCATTTCTTCATTCCTATTTACCGTGTAGTTTGCTGTTGCTTAGCTTTACAGCCGGGGATTTTCAAAGGGAGAAGAAGGTTTATAGTCAGCACAGAGGAGAGCTTCTGGAACAGCCTTCTCCTAGGAGCTGTGGGGCAAACAACTCAACAAGTTTTCAGAGCGAGCTGGACAAATGCCTGAGGGTGACTGTGCACTTCATCTGATGAAGTGGCTTTTACCCACAAAATCGCATGACCCTATATATTTGTGAGTCTTTTCAGTGCTACGGGTATATCTACATTACCCCGCTAGTTCGAACTAGCGGGGTAATGTAGGCATACCGCACTTGCAAATGAAGCCCGGGATTTGAATTTCCCGGGCTTCATTTGCATAAGCGGGGAGCCGCCATTTTTAAATCCCCGCTGGTTCGAACCCCGTGTAGCGCGGTGTACCGGTAGTTCGGAATAGGATCCTAGTCCGAACTACCTAGTTCGAGCCCCGTGTAGCCGCGCTGCACGGGGTTCGAACCAGCGGGGATTTAAAAATGGCGGCTCCCCGCTTATGCAAATGAAGCCCGGGAAATTCAAATCCCGGGCTTCATTTGCAAGTGCGGTATGCCTACATTACCCCGCTAGTTCGAACTAGCGGGGTAGTGTAGACATACCCTACAGGACTACTTGTAGGTCAGTAAGGTTGCTTGTGAAGGTCAGAGGTGGGTCTCAGTAGTCCTGGGGTCATTTACAGTTGCTGTCTTATATTCCAAAATATATTCATACATCAGGGCACTAGAGGGCCACTTGCAGGGGCCAGGAAGGGATATTTCCACCCAATGCATTCTGGGTTTGTTTGTGATGGTTTAGTCTCCTTCCCCTAAAACATCAGGCAGGGCGAGCACTGCATATGGTAGACCAGTGCCTTGGGGTGGCACCAAGCATGCCATCTCTTTTGGGTATATGGGGGGCTTGTTCTTGCTCATGTGCTCAAGGTCTAACTGATCACCATGGCTAGGGTAAGGAAGGAATTTCTGCATAGGTCAGACTGGCAGGGACCTTTGGGGGCAAATCATAGGCTAGGATGATCTAAGTGCATCTCATTTAACCATTTCCCGGCAGACACTGCTCTAACCTGTACTCTGCTGGTGACACAAAAGCAGGCTAGAAAATACTTCGTTCTAATTTTGGTTATGGAGGTTAGCATGTAGGTGCTAGCTGGGGCTGGTGGCTTATGATTTACAAGAGGTCACATTAGTGAGCTGGTAGGCTGATCTGGCCTTTGACTAGGATTCCAGGGAGGGTTAGTTAAGCACATTGGCATTTGGTAAGATTTGGGAAGCAAATTGCCCTTTTCTTTACAACTTTGAAAAATTCCCACCTAGTTCTTCTTGTGAGTTCATTTTATTCTTATGTCTGACTGTATTGAATTTATACATTAATTCCTCTAAGAACATTTCCTTTACACATAAAAAACCCACAACGAGGGTAAATCTGAACTTCTTTCTTTCCATGCATAGTACTATCCCAAGCACGCAGTCTCCTTTCCGAGTAAATGGAACACTGCAGATGTAAAATGCATTACGTTAGGTCTCTCTGAGGTCGTGAGGCTACCAATGCACAGAGTTTGGAAGATCCATGCTTCTCTGATGTCACTTCTTAGTGCATCTTAGTGTAGTAGATTAGAGCCCATTAAATTGGTGAAACTTCCCCAAGGAAGTTAGAAATGAAATAAGATACCAGTTCGATTCTTTGTCTCCTTTTCAAGCAGACTAGAGCGTGACTTAGGTGACTCTCTTTGAGCAGGACATGCCTGAGAGGGTAAGTATGAAAAGGTTGCTCTCTTTCAATCATCTTGGCCAGGGGTGAGCAATCATTTTTTTAAAGGGAGCCAATGCAAACATTTTCAAAGGGGCAGGCCCTCAGGCAGAAGGGGCGTGGCCTTCACATAGAAACAAGAGAAAGGGCTCGCGCCTCCTCGGCAGCTCCCAGGCAATGTGGTGGGGGCGGGAGCTGCGAGCCCTTTCAACAGCTTCTATTGAAGCTGGGGGGCCCACCTGGGGCTCACCCTGGCAGACCAGATCCGGCCTGCGGGCAGTTATTAGCCCACCCTGGTCTACACCAAGGACTCTGTCAATATAGCTTTGTCACTCAGAGTATGTCTACACTAGCCCCCTAGTTCGAACTACCTGTTATTCCTCCTGGAACGAGGTTTAACAGGTAGTTTGAACTAGAGCTTTAATTTGGAATACCGAGTCTCTGCCGCGTGTAGACGCGGGCAGTTAGTCCGGACTTGTAAATTTCAAAAATGGCGACCGGTTGGGAAGATGCAAATCAAGCGTGGGATATTTAAATCCCAGGCTTGATTTGCAACTTTGAATGCCTACATTAGCCTCCCTAGTTCGAACTAGGGGGCTAGTGTAGACATACCCTCAGAGGCCTGGGGGGATTCATTCCTTGTCTGCCATAGTTATGCTAGGAGAAGTTTTAAGCTTTGACCCAACGCAGGTGTCCTGTTGCATGCCAAGTGATCGCTCTCTGAGTTTTGGGTAAGCTTCATGGGAGAGGCCCATTGCATGATGTTTTAAAGGCCACTTAGAACTAGATCATAGTGGAAAGAAAACATGAGTAAGCAGCTTTTTTAAGAACATAAGAACATCAGAGCAGCCACACTGGGTCAGACCAACGGTCCATCCAGTCCAGTCTCCTGTCTGCTGACAGCGGCTGATTCCAGATGCACCACAGGGAGGGCTCACAAGAGGTAATCCTCACATGATCCCTCCTCTATCACCCACCTTCAGAGAAACAGAGGCTAGGGACACCATTCCTACCCATCCTGGCTAACAGCCATTGATGGATCTAACCTCCATGAATCTATCTACCTAGCAATTTTTGAACTCTGTTGAAAACCTAGCCTTCACCGCATCCTCTGGCAAGGAGTTCCACAGGCTGACTGTGTGCTGAGTGAAGAAAAACTTCCTTTTGTTTGTTTTAAACCTGCTGCCTATTAATTTCATTTGGTGACCCCTAGTTCTTTTATTGTGGGAATAAGTAAATAACTTTTCCTTATTCACTTTTCCCACACCTGTCATGATTTTATAGACCTCTATCATATCCCCCCTCAGTCTCCTCTTTTCCAAGCTGAAAAGTCCCAGTCTTCTTAATCTCTCTTCATATGGGACCCATTCCAAACCCCTCAGCATTGTTGTTGCCCTTTTCTGAACCTTTTCCAATGCCAATAGAACTTTTTTGAGATGAGGTGACCACATCTGTATGCAGTAGTCAAGATGTGGGCGTACCATGGTTTTATAAAGAGGCAATAAGATATTTTCTGTCTTATTTTCCATCCCTTTTTTAATGACTCCCAAGATTCTGTTTGCTTTTTTGACTGCCGCTGCACATTGAGTGGGTGTTTTCAGAAAACAGCCACACTAGCCCAGATCTCAGGCTGACTGTCAGGGAAAACACGAACACAAAGAACCTCCTTTAGAGTGAGAAGTATTTAAATTCCTCCAAAGAGGTGCTAAATGGATTTTAGCAATTTTTCAAGGTCACATTAGCAGTTAGGACTGCACTTGCCTAATAAAAGAAGAAAAAAAAGCAGTCAGATTTTCCATTAATTAAATCTTACAATACCTCCAGGATCATCGTGTGCTGCTGCAGCATGCAATTACAGATCCCATTGTTTTACATTCCAAACCAAATCAAATTGGGGCTGGGAGTTTTCATGTGTGGTGCACGATGTATGCGCAGCCAGCTACAGACATTCGTTCTGTGTCCAGGCAAGACAACACCCAGTACTCCGTCTGAAGTCATGCACGATATGGCCCAGCTCCCCCACCTCAAAATGCAACTCCTTGTAAGGCACTGACAATGGGACGGTCTCTGATGCCTAACTGAATCAGAAGGACTCCTTCTGAGGGCCCATGTTTTCAAATGACTGTGGCTCAATTCAGGAAATCACTCCTTAAGCCCATTCTTCCTTGTAAGCATACGCTTAAATCCCATTGAGGTCACTGCAACTAAAACGCCAAGCTGTGCAGCTGGGATGTAATAGATGCACATCTCCAATGGACTGGACACAGGGTGCCATGTTCGACAGGCTTACGTCCTTTCCTAATTCAGGGCCTGTTAAATCAATAAGGATCAGCATGCTAGTACTGGATGACAAAGATGCAGAACAGTTTATTAAAAAAAAATCCCAAAAAATCACTAATGTTGTGTATGAATATCCTGAAATGAAATAATTATTTTTAAAACCACAATAAAATCACTTGCCATAAGTGGCTTTTCCTAGGTTAAAAGGATCGCCTTGTGCAAAATGGCAAAGCCAATGTAATTATGTTGGCAAAGACTGCCTGGTACAGATCCTACAACGAAGCAAATCTGAGTAGTTAGGTCGGCAATTACCAGCAAAACTGGACAGTCACAACTGAATCTCATTATGAAGCATCCATGCTCTGCATTTGGGAAAATACTGCACCTCCGCTAATCAAGGTGTGCCGAGCAGACACAGCGCTGATAACATGGAGGAGGCAATGCTGGCTTTCACAGAGGAAGTTAGTGATCCAAAAGATCTGAGCACTCCTGTATCCCTCCCCATTCAGCTTCTTTCTCCCAGCCGTCCCTGCATACCTCTGCCCCCACCCCTCTCCTCTCTTCCTTTCCCAGCCAAGTTCCTCTGCCCTCTTTCATCCCTCGGTCCCTGTAGTCCTGTGCCTAGCTCTTCCCCACGGCTCTGCTCCCTCCTTCTCCTGCCCTCCTCCGTTCCCAGCCTGGCTCTCCCCACCCCACTCACTCCCATGGGTGCAACTGGGCCAGCCCCTCCCCCTGGCCCGACCTTCCCAGCTGTCCCAACTTGTCCTGTGGGCCCATCCTACCCCAGCACAGCCCGGCGGGGTGCACCACCAGCTGGCGGAGCTGCTCCGCAGTTGGTAGGGGACACGGGGACTTGGGAGCACACTTGCCCTCCGGCTACTGGGACAACATAGCTGCTGCCCCTTTACCCTCCCCCGTGGGTCTGTGACCATTTGAATGTTTGTGGCCAGGCCTCGCTACCCATGTGATGCCGGCATGCAACGCCAGGCCAAGCCCAGCCGGCACTCGGATGGAACGAGAGTTCAGGCATCACAGCCCGTTCCTCTGCACTGGCATCTCGCATCAGGCAAAGGGCTCCCACCGTGGGCTCTGAGCCCCGCAGTCTCATTCTCGGTTCCTCATGCTGGGCTGGAGGTGGGGGAGCACCTCTCCCTAGCTCCGATCCCTCCCCTGGCCTGCTGGCTCGGCCATGCTTGGCTGGGAAGGAGTCAGGGCACCATGCCCCTGCCCATCCATGCTCTGGTCACAGATGGGGGAAGGGGAGTAGCAGATCCCTGCACGCTGCTTCCCCAACGAGGCTATTACCCATAATGCAGGTAGGGCAAACAGGGCACTACGTTTATTCCTTAGGGACCTACACTGGCGGCTTTTCTGAAACAGCACAGCCAAGAGTTGCTGACACTGGAATCAGAGAAAGAACGAGGAATCCCGTGGCACCTTCAGACTCCCAGAATTATTTGGGCATAACATGGGCAAAGGCCACTTTGCCAAATGCCTAGAGACTCTGCCCCCGAGAGCTGATGCCCTAATAAGTCTCTACGGTGCCGCAGGACTCCTCGTTGGGTTTGCAGACACAGCCTCAGCCAGCTCCCCCTGCATTTGCCAATGGGACCTGCATTTGCCAATGGGTTTTGAACAGCAGCCTCTTAGCACTTCTATCTGTTGTGCACTACAATTTTGCTGCAAAAATGTGTGCCTCAGACATTGTCCTCTACTTCAGCATTGGCTGTAGGACCCCAGGGAAACCGTTCCCTACCCCGCAACGCCGACAAGCCACACTGCTGCTGCCCCTCCACAATGGCGAAGGTTCACACCTTGGACAAGTCCACTGAGGAGGCGCGTGAAGCCATTGGTTTCATCACACGAGGAGGGGAGGGGCTTCTCTAGGGCGACAGACATGACCAGAACCAGTCAGAAAGAGCGATACTCTCATACAGGGAAGGTTTGGGATCTAAGATGCTGAGCTTGTCGTCTTTCTGCTGACAGCATTTCTCCCCTGGGAAAATCAAAGCACCTTAGATTAGGTCTTGCCCCATTTCTCTATGATACATGCACATTCTTCTATCCCTCGCCTAGAGGGAGGAGTTGAGGTCCAAAGAAGAATGGAATTTAGTTAAGGGCAACTTGCAGAGTTGGGCTTAGAACCAAGGAGTCCTGAGTGCCAGTTCCCTGATCTAATCATTAGACAACACTCTCCTAAACACAAGGGACAGGATGGTCTTCGTTGGCCCAAGGCTTCCAACAGGAGGGATTCTCCCTTCCCTTGGATGCATGTACTTCTGGAGTAGCTTGACTCTGACAGAGAAGGATCAGGCCAACAATACAGACAGCTTAAAACTTTGCCATTTTTACCCTGACCTCTTCTTTCTCTCTTGGGATCCCTCCCTCCATTCTCTCTTCTTCCTGTACCCATAAGCAAGAACTCAGAGGGGGAGCTGTGCTAGTCTGTAACGTTACAAATAACAAGTAGTCCAGTGGCACCTTATTCAGATGACTTGAGTGGAGCAAAAGGTCCTCTGACCAAGTGGGCTGCGCCTACAAAAGCACATGACACCGTGTCTATTTTTGTTAGTCTCACAGGTGCCAGAGGGCTACTTGCTATCCATAATCAAGGTGGCATTCCTCAGTTTCTCTTTTTCATTTCAGGGCTAAATGCTGCCTTCAGAAACAGTCTCCTGAGTTGGTTCTCTTTGGCTGGGAGGCCGTGGGACATGGGAGGATTAAAATGAAAACTCAAGCACTTCAAGTCACCTTTTGACGTTGCTCCATATTGCTTCTTTTCAGAGGCATCTGGATCCCCTTCATTATACGAGTGCAGGTAATGAGATCATAGCATGCTCTCATGGTGAATATCACCCTCTGCCAGCACCAGTGGGGTCTGACACGATTTCAGACTTGCTGTTTATTCTGGGCCTAACGAAAATCCATTGACATTAGTGGAAGGATTCCAGGCTCTCTCCATGAACTGGGGATCTGGCCCTGTGACTCCAGTACACACTGTCATAGGTGTGGAGAAAGTATTCGGCAGGCCAATGTCAGTGGACTGCATGTGTGCAGTGGCCTGCTATGCATGGTAGGTATCTCAATACCGCTCTTGTTAAAGCCGCAGTACGTTGCTGGGTATTTAGCCTGACATGAGTAATCGTTGTTAAACAGCTGTTCTCTGGTGGGGAAAGGCACACGTAGAAGAGAGGAGAATTGTCTCATTTGTGCCGAGTGCATTCTGCTTTCAAAGTGCAGCGGAACCCAGCGTTTCATGTAACATCATTTGTTACATGGTTTCTGGCAAGAAGATTCACATTTTAATTTCTATTGCTGGCTAATAAGCCCATTATACTTGGGCGGGCACTGGCTAAAAATAAATAAATTAATAAGCAAGCCTAATAGAATTCCAGACGGAAGGCACAAGCTAAGGAATTAAAATACAAGGGAAGTTAGCAATTCTATCTGGTCCCGACTACCCTTCTGAGCTGCTATTAGCTGTTTCTTTTGAAACCCCCATTTCTATTTACTATTAATGAGAGCAAACAAACCGCCCTTTCATTGGTTCTACTTTTTTTTTTTTTAATGCCTTCCATCTTATAATGAGTTTCTTCACAGCCACAAATTGTGATTGCTTCTTTCAGCCCAAGGACAAATCAAAGAGTAATGTTTTTTCATCCTCCGGGGAGATGCTGCCTAAATTATCTGATTGAATTCCGAGTTAGGAGAAATTACAATAGCCGTGTATGCCATGTCTACCGCTGACCCTCCACACACACTTCTGATCTTTGTGAGCCTGCTACTTATCCGAAAATCGCACTCTGTTATGATGTCAAAAAGCATTTTCATTAAAAATCTGGAACCTCTATTACAGACACACAACCTCTGTGTCTACAAGCTGAAATTAAAGTTATTTAAAGTGGATGAGTTATATGACTGGAGGTTTTACAAGTAATCAGGAGCGGGCAGGAGGTGTAAATTAGAATGATTATGATACAGATTAGTGTAAATTCTTACGGTAGGCAATTCCCAATGGACAAAATACAATCTCCTTTCTGTATTTCTATCTGCAGAATGCCATAAACTGACTGGCCAGAATTTATGCACTTGTGAAAGGCAGGAAGGCTCAGGGGAAGGATAATGGGATACAGGGAAATAATAATGAATGCAGAAACTTTCACTGTTAGAACAAGGGTACAAGATCAGTGCAGGTCATTAATAACTGAAAGATGTCACCATGCAACTAGAGCTCGGTGGCCTGTGTGAAATGAATTTGTGGTCTTAGTCCATTTGTCCACATCATCCTCTTTGGATGTTGCAGAAGAGAAGTGAAAGACTGAACTAGAAACCAGCGAGGCTGACTAGCCACTAGGCAGGTTAATAACAAATAAAGAGACAAAAACATAAAAGAAAGAGAGCTCTTTTGGCTTGACTAGTAGAAAGTTACCAAAATTATGATGCTACATGATACATTCATAATATCACCATCACTGTCAAATAGGAGCCAGATAGCTATAATTGTCTACATAAGTGCTATTCAACTTTGAGAGTTAAATCCAAGTTGGGAATATTGTTTGTGTGCTGAGGCATTATCCAAAATGCGCTCCCATTGTCCAGGTAGCCTTACAATCTCATTTTGATAACTCACTCTGTGACTCACTTTTCAGTTTGCCCAGTTGGTGCTAAGGATGTAAAATCCCATTTAATTAGTTAACCCAATGGGGGAGGGCGTTAGTGGCTGCTCCAGAACCCCATGCCATGGGGAGGGGCTGCTCTGGCCAGGCTGGAGAACCCCTCACCCACAGCAGGCCCTGCGGGGATCAATCAGGCCCCTGCCTGTGGTGGATGGGGAGTTGCTCCAGTTGCTGTGGGTTAACCGTAACCGGTAAGCATCGCCCAGTGAGGCTGATGCTTACTGGTTAACTGCTTAGCCATTCACATCCCTACTTGATGCCAAGGGCCTCTCGAACTAAGCATATGCCTCTTGAGGGCTTGAGTGAAAGAACCATACTCTTTATCAATGGATGTAGGGATGTTTCAGACTTTCCCACTATGAATCAGACAGAGTGGGGTGTATAATACACACACTAACCAGAAAGGATCCTCAAAACCCATTTGCCATGGGAAACACACAGTTTGCATTTGTACAGGGACTCTTCAGCTTTCACATTTTTGTGGACCCATAAAAACATATATTAGCTATATATTTACTGAGTAGATTTTACTGAATGTTCCCGTGTCACATATTAAATGCACACAACCTTCCCTTCTTGAGAAGCTATTTATATACTCCACTAAATTATGTAAAACTACTTCCAGCATATAAAGGTTTCTCAATGGCATATAGGGACTGTGTTCAAATAGATCCCAAATTTCACTTCCTCCTCCAGACAACGGTAATTAAAGTTGTGAAAAGCTCTGGAAAACTTTGAAATCACCCCTTGACATTGAGTTAGCGAGTTTGGCAAGGACAAATGTCATACGGAGGGTAAGATGCTGTTCTCTTCTGTGGACGGCAAGGCTGTGGGTTCCATTTGAAGGCAGACAATTGCAGAACACATGGAAAGTACTAACCCTAAATGGACTAGAAAGAAATGAAAATAGGATGAAACAGCAGAGCAGTTGACAGGGATAAACTGGATCATTCCAGCCTTTTCCAACTCTCAACATACCAATAAAGCATTGGGTACAACTGATACTGAGATACAACATGGCCAGAGAAACTAAAGTTCCGTGTTTCATTTGTATCGCAGAAAAAAAGCCGATTTTTCGGGGTGGTGGTGGTGGTTATGGGAGCATTTGGGGGTGAAGTTATTATAGAAAAACTAGTATATAAAGCCAGTATATGAGAGAGACAAGGTGAGGTAAGAGACTTTCCTGCACCAGCTTTTGTTGATGAACGAGGCAAGGTTCGGAGGTACACAGACCTCTTCCTCACACCCGGGAAAGTTACCCAGCATGTCACAGCTAAACACAAAGTGGAACAGGTTGCAAAGCATAAGTAGAAGACACGTATTTCGAGGGCCCATGCTAGACATCATTTTCATGGGAGAGGGCAGCCCCTTGTGACTATAGTTCAGCCCCATCGCATGCAAAGGCTGGGTAGGGGAGAGTGCCTTTGCATGAGAATGAGGTGCCGTGAGGAAGCCAAAAGCGTTGATGGTGAGAAGAGGGACTCTTTCCTCAAAAGCGCCTGAAATGCCATGTTTGATCTCCCACGTTGCAAAGGGTTTTAAGGCTATTCTCTGTCGGTCTCATTCTCACACACGTATTCATGCCCTCTCTCTCTTGCATTAACCACTCACCCTCTCCTCCTCAGTCCCACCTGGAACAGATCTCGTGCCCTTTCCCCTTCCTTCTTGACCCAACCATGGGTGGCTTGGGCTGGCACCCAGACAAGTTTTAAGGCAGGCTTATATCAGTCAAGTGGCGTAAACCTGACCTTGCCACAGCTGGGTATCTTCCACGTAAGCATAGAAACGTGGCCTATTTAAAGAGAGGAAGGAGCAATGAGTCAAGAAGGTGTTCCAAAGGTGGCTGACATTTGGAGTTTCCTTCAGAGCACGGCAGCTGAACTCTGGTCTGGCTCATGCAGCTAGTTGGCAATGCACCCTCGCGAGACACAGAGATGCAGGGCTAAAGCCGGATGAACAATTCCGCTGAATGTACATGAATGGGGGAAGAGGGTGAGACAGATGCATTATGTACATTTGCAGCTGGGACAAAAGGGTAAAGGCTGATGGTGCAATTGGCCTCCCTCCTGAGGGTTCAGGGCAATATTCTCTAATAGGTTTTAAGTCAAATTGGTTTTTGTTGCTGCTCTCGCATGAAACTGTATGATGGGATGTTTCTAGTTATCGTTCCTTGTAGGAACAGGGTAATGAGGAGACTGTGCTGTGAGAGCCACATTGGTGAATGCGTGTCAGCTCACTGAGGGAATGTGCACAAAGTAGAAATGCAGAGTTCGTTTTCCATGATGGCTTCCTCCTTTGGAGTGCTCAGTCTTTTGGCCAGGCTCCTTTGTTGACAGTTTAGCCTTGCATTTAATGCCAATTTTTAATAGCCACGGAGCTGCTAGTTAAACTTAATTAGCTGTGTTTTATCTGGAGCGCTCTTTGAGACCACCTCTGCAACCAGACTTTCCAGGGGTAACAACATCCATGTAACCATCACACTCTCTCCACTTTGCATTTCTCTTGGGTTTGCAATCTGAGATCTCAAAGCATTTTAGAAGCATCATTAGCCTAAGCCCCAGCTAGTGGAAACTAAAGTCAGGGAAGCTGAACTGATTTACACCAGCTACAGATTGGGCCCAATGAACGGTGGCCTCACAACGCCCCTATTTCAAAGGCACAATGGTGGGGCAGCAGGCAAGAGCGGGGAGTTTCATACTGTGTTGTGCGTTTCATTAGCCCCACTGAGCTATCAGGGTGTGTCTAAACTACACCCCTCTGTCCACAGAGGGATGTAAATTAGACACATGGAAAGTGCAAATGAAGTGGGGATTTAAATATCCTGTGCTTCATTTGCATAATCGTGTCATGGCGCTGTTTCAAACAAGCGCCATTTCGAAACTGAAACCGCCGTTTCGATTTTTTTTTTTTGACAGCAGGACAATTTTTCGAAAGATCTTGTACGCCTCAAAAAATGAGGAGTACAGGATCTTTGGAAAAAGCACACCGTTGTCCCTGGCGGACTTCTCTCTGAGCTGAACCCTGTTGAGCTTACACTGCGGCCTTGCCTAAGCAACAAGAATACCTGACAATCTGGGCAGAGAGTCAAAAAGAAGCAAGCGTCGATCACATCGCATTTTAGCAATTCGATTTGCAAAAAGAGGGGAGCATGTATGCAGGGATTTCACTGGCAGTTATGAAAAAGAAACACCAGGAGATCATGAAGGCATGCCATGACAACCGCATCTATTTCCAAATGTCCTTTCCAGGGAGTGACACTCATGTTGAAATTGCTTGCCCCATCTATAGGTGAACCTGTAAAACTGCAATTGACTCTTGGTAATTAATTGTCAGAGGACAGAAGAAACTGAACAGTTGCTGCTTTTTGAGGAATTATTGGAAAGATTTTAACACCAATGTTTGGAAATAGGCAATCCAAGGTTTGCCTTTTTATTTCTGAGAAGTTTGGGGTGAGCGGGTGAGATTTGAAATTGGTTGCTCTGACATTCCGAGCACTGGGAAAGGACAAAACAGTTCATTTTGTGACAGAAATGTGATTAACACATGAAACTGAGCTACATTAACATAAAGGTCAATGTAGTTAAAGGGCTATTGAGAAATAATCTGGAATCTTTTAATTTGTGGCTTTATGACTTTCCTTGAGGTCTGTCTATTTTGGCCACTCTTGAAATTTTAGAATTGAGTCGATCACTGTGTTGCCACAAGCTTTGTCATAGCTTTACCACAAGTCTCACAATACTTGATGAGGTTCTTGAAACCTGAGCTCCTGGAGTCCTGTGATTAGCTAGTTTGGGTTTTAAAATAAAGTTTCTCTCCCTCATGACTGCAAGAAGAATGGCTAGAGAGAGAGTTCATTGACTTCTGAAACACAGATACAATATTGATAGTAGGTATGTGTCACTCCTGCTCCATTTAAATACCATTTTAAACCTCAAACAAGCTTTTAAAGGAAATTAAGTGCTTCATAGACTTCCAGTAGACCTTCACACCCAGGTGAATGGCACTCAGAAAAAAGAAACACAAATTGCAGATAACTAATATGACTGATGTTAAACAAATGTCAAGAAAACTCAGCATTGATTGGATCTTCTAATTAAAGCTGGTTGAATCTGTAAACAGTTAAATTAGAAATCACATTGCACTTTCACTATTTGTAATCCCAGTGAATGTTCAAGAATAGGCTCACAGCCGAAACTCTGGTATTGGAGGAAATTTCTTTGGTCAACAAATGTGATTACATGAGTCAGTCACAAAACTTTGGCTGGAAGCGGAAGTGGAGTAGTACTCGTTTCTGACATGTGCTTAAGGTGAAAGAGGAGCAGGTAAGAGGAGAGAATGGAGAAGGAGAGGGACAAGTAATAAGAGGGCAGATTTTGGAGGAGAAAAGAGGAGGTGGATGCTGGAGGCATGAGGAGAGGATGTGCTAACTGAGGGAGGGAAGGGAACAAAACTAGGCATCAGGGAAACGCTTTATTATGGTGAGAGCTGGCTGAAGAATCTCACTTATTTTTGTGGGGCACTTTGAGGGGAGAGGGGATTGTTTTAAAATTTCCCGTGAAATGACTTCAGTTTTTGGATGTGAAAACGGAAACCCAAACCTGAAAAATATTTTGTTGGTGGGATAAAAGAGTTTCCAATTAGTTTTGAAAACTGAAAATTCTGGCTATCCCTCCCAAATTTTTAATCTCTATTTTGACTACATTAATATTTCCACCCTCCTCCACAATATTGTGTTGTCCAAAAAGCCATTTTTATTGGAAAAATGTTTTGACCAACACATTTTGATTGGTTCTAATTACAAATAGTTCCCCCAGTTTTACCGCTAAGACGGGTTCACACCTATGCATACAATGGGGTGCGGATTGGGTCCCCTGGATGCAAACAATAATAATAATAAAATGCTTCCTTGGATTGTATTTAATGTGACACTATCCAGCAACCCAGTCAAATTAATTTCCAATAATTATTAAGTCGTGTCTCTCCTGGCCCTACGCCAATTAGATGAGGCAGTAAACAGCAGTATAAAATATAGGAAAATAAAATATTCACGGTAACGTGTGTAGGAGTGTAACTACAATGAATTAAACCAGCTGTAACACAAAGACAATGGCCTGCGACTGAAAGCAGAGGGAAGGCAGATGAAAGAGACCCTGCCAAGAGGAGATGTTGTGAGTTTGAGGAGTAAAATGGGTTTGTCACAGCGGGTGAGTACAATTGGAAGAACATTAAGAAGGAAGGCATTTCATGCTGTTTCCTGCAGCTGAGTCCAGGGGAAGCTAAATATCATTTGAAATCCCTATCATCTGGTTCATCTACACTAAAGCGCTACCTCTCAGGGTTATATTCTTTCTGTTTCTGTCAGAAATACTCACTCTGTTTGCTGGTGACAGAACATGGGATCTTCCCTCAGGAACCGCCCATATCAGGAACCGCCCATTCACAATGATGGGCTGAGTCCAAAGGCCAGGGAAGTTGAGAGGAGAGGGCCCATGGCCTTCAGTAGGCATTGGAGCTGGCAACATGCTACACTTTTGAAGAAAGGAAAATAAATCTTCCCATCCAAGGCAAGAAGCTGCAGGTTGGCCAGAGAGTAATCAGAAAATACTTCCAGGAAAGATTTGATGGGTCTGACACTCGATGGCACATCTGAGGGCCAGGATAGCGCCTCTTGGTTGAAAAGTCACAAACCCCTGAGGAAGGGGGTCTGGAAAAGCAGTGTTGAAAACGGTATCACACTCTAAATCAAGGACCATCTTGCTCCGCCCTACACACATGCGCACCCCTGACCTTACATGATCAAGTATTCTGTGTCCGTCTCTTCACACATACATGCACAGGTTGTAGGGCAGGTGTGGCCAAGCTGAGCCTGAGAAGGAGCCACAGTTTACCAATGTACATTGCCAAAGAGCCACAGTGATTTGTGAGCCGTCCCCATCAGGTTCCTCCTCTCCTGTCTCTAGCATCTTTTGCTCACCACTAGCCCCACCGATCAGCGCCTCCTCTTCCTTCCCCGCACCTTCTGCCCACTGCAGTCAGCTGTTTCATGGCACTCAGGAGGCTCTGTGGGGGAGGACAGGAGCGGGGGCGAAATACGCTTGGAGAAGGAAGTGGAGCCAGGAGCTGAACACTGGAAATTTGGCACTTGTAGCTACCGTCACTGTCATGACCATGAGGGTTAGCCAGCAGCCTGGGGACTAACGGGTTAACTGTATCTAACCAGGTAGCAGGCAGCCAATAGAAATGCAGGTAGGAATTTCAAACTGGGACAAAGGAATTTTTGGTTTTTCCCTCCTTTGTCCCTGGGCAGTTTCTCTCCAAGAAAAGACTCTTCACTATCTGTAAGCAAGGTAAAGTTTAGATAAATCCATTAGGTTTTATTGCTTTATGGTTTGGGAATGGGAATCTGATGTCTGTGCATTTAAAATGGGTTTTCCTCTTCTTCATAACTAAGCTTTTGGCCCATGAGGGTTCCCCGTTAGTATATTAATTGGTGACTTTTCCATTTAGTCATTATGCTTGTAACAGGAGTATTGTGGTGATAATAAAAACTCTCTCTTTTTTTATTAACCTGGTACTGGTTAATTTGTGTGTCCTGGTTTTGCTTTAGGGCTGAGATTTCCCAAGTGATCTCATCCCTGGTTGTCTAATCATTACTCGGGTGGTGGCAGAGGAATTTTATCCCCAACGTCTAGGTTTTTAAGATTTTGGGGGGAAGCTTTATACCAGAGCCTGGAAAGAGAAGGTTTGGGGGTACTTCTGTGGGCCCCCACTTCTGTATTCATCATGCCAGAGTGGGGATTTAGCCTTGACAGCCCCGGAGTCGGTGCCTGAGGAAGGAGCCACTTATTAACTTCAGAAGAACCATATGTGGCTCTAGAGCCATAGGTTTGCCATGCCTGTTGTAGGGGCTTATCAGTATGGTTGTCAAGGTAAGGGGGTGGGGAACATTTTTAATTTCAATAAGGGATAGGCAACTAGGAAAAGCTGAGAAACACTGGCTTAGGAGATTGCTTACCAAGTCCTAATTCAGTAAGTGAATTTAAGCACATGCTTATTTTAAGCACATGTTAATATTAATCCCAATTACCAAAGAATTTAAGCATGTGCTCAACACGGACTCAAATGGGGCTCAAGTACATGCTTAAATTAAGCACACATATAAGTGCTCTGCTGAATTGCAACTCAGGTTCAATGTCAGGAAACTGTAGTTCTGTTCTCAGACCATGAGCCAGCCAGTACCACCTCTGACTCTCGTTTACCCTACATGGATGCCCAATCACTTAGTCATGGTGCACAGAACAAGTCAGAATAGTTCAGACTCATTATCATTCGTTAGTGACAACTTCCATCTAAGTGCACTGACGTGGCTTCAGTCAAATAGGACCGCTCTTTCAAAGTACAGAACAGAAATATCAAGTATGATAGTTACATGTTGGTGATTACAGAACTGAAGGCAACATTTTAGCACAAGCTATTCAGAACAATTAATCCGATATCAGTTGAACACCATTAATCAAAACTGCTCACTAAAGGACACTTTCTGATCTTCACCCAGTGCCCTTGAAACCAGTGGGGCTACTTAAGAAGTAACAATAATGCAAGGTCAAAGCAAGTAAGCATATCAGAATGTGGCCCGAACAGTTAATTTCTTCTAATGTTAATCTATAAGATTTCTGCTCCCTGTGCCGGCTCCATGATTCACTTTAATATAAGACCTTCTCTATGCCTCCTGCACTTCTAGGATCATCAAACTTAACAACCCAATCACAGTTATTAACTGTAAAGTTAACAGCCTTTATCATTTATTTAGTTATTTAAATTAATTGGAACCAAGATGTGTCCTTCCAGACAATGACTATTACAGTCAGCCTTATACCCAGCCATCCAGCATATACGTACGCACAAACTTTCCTAATAGCAATTTGCCATCCCCAAATTCCCTGCATGCAGACTGAATTATTTCAATGACTGTAACAGGGCCTGATTCAATCAAAGCCCAATGAAGTCAATGGAAAGGCTCCCATGAACCTCAAAGGGGTTTGGATTAGCTGCACAGCACTTCCTGTAAGAGGATTTGTATTTGATAATAATTCTTAAAGGAGGGATAAGGTAAGGGAGGCTAGCAGGACAGTTATATGCA
This sequence comes from Pelodiscus sinensis, assembly GCF_052426305.1. NCBI lineage: Eukaryota > Metazoa > Chordata > Testudines > Trionychidae > Pelodiscus > Pelodiscus sinensis. The sequence continues at coordinate 135,091,142 of NC_143055.1, read as the reverse complement.
CTTGTCAATGACCCCACTAGAGGAAAGCACTTATGCTTTCTGTTATTTAATTCTAGAATAAAAATAGAATATTTCAAACCAAATGACAATGTCCACAAAATCATGTGTTTCGTCTGTTGAGTTAGATCCGGGCTTAACATGTGCTGCTGTCTTCACAGGCCAAGAAACAGACTCACGTTGTAGCCACTGGCATAACCAAGCAAATGACTTGACAAATTCAGTGGGCCCTCTGTGGGTGGGCGCCAGCAATGTCAGATAAAAGGCATCCAGTACGGCCAATCCCCTGAATCACTCAAAGTGCAGTAGCGCACCATGAGGTCAAAGAGCCAGTCACCCTCCACGGCGCTGCCCCATCCCATGATTAACAAGCCTCCACTTTACCAGCACTCTTGGAAGCTGGCAGAATGCACTGGCCAGCAGCCACACTTGACAGCGGCCCCTGAAAACAAGAAAACATGTTTTCCCAGCAGCACCTGATGCTGAGAACCTGGAGGAAGCCTCATCTGATAAGCAGATTCACACTGCTTAGTCCAGGGTTAGCGAGCTGTCTTGGGTTCGGAGAGTGACAGAAGCATCGACTCTTTTCTGGGGTTGCACTCATCTCTCCTCTAAAGGCTGCCAGCTGGAGGATGTGTTGCAGGGAGCCAGCCCGGGACTGCAGCAGCGACTGGGCAGGCTGATACTTGCTCCTGCGGAGCACCTGGACCGCGCACACCGACTCGCAGAAGTGGCAAATGTCACTATGCACAAAGGGCCGCGTTGCTAGAGCAGACAGCTGCTGCTTCTCACTGTTAATTGTGGCATTTCCCAGAGCAGGGGAGCGTGGGATGTGACCAGCACGTGACAGGCTTCTCACAAACTACAGTTTACCCAACATATTGGAGGAAGCCCAATGAATGTAGGGGATTCACAGGGCAGCAATGAGCCACAGGGATCATGGGACCATAGGATAAGACATTGAAACCACATGAGCAGACTGCTAAAAGGAATATTTGGGTACTGTTAAGTCTGCAACAACCATGCGCCTCCCCATGGTGTGGCACTGAAGCTGCTCTGCCTCCATTTCCCCAATGGACTGACTCTTCAGTGCACCTCATGTATGGACGTGACTTAGCCCTCTGGCCACTGATCTGTGAATCTTTAAATCATCTACAACACTCATGCCCACTGTACAATCTGCCATACACGGACATGCGCCCTGAAACCCGGACACAGATTACTATTACACATCACACTCTGCAAAAGGCGACATCCCCTATCAATGCTGACTACAAAATCCATTGAGCTGGTAATGGATTGCATGCTCAGCATGACAGCACGTTCCTTTCTAGAGAAAAATGAAAATCAGCAGTGTCTACAGCCACACACACGGCCCCTCACTCTCCATCGCTTCCAACACATGCTTCACATCACAGAACTCAGGCCTGGGGGGATGGACCTCACACTACACCTTGGAGCGCTCGAGGAGCAGGAGCGACTCCCCGAAGGGAGCAGACCCACCCACCCAGGCGCAAGAATTAACTGCCCAAGGTCAGTGTATGAAGACAGGCAGTACGTGTTCACTGGCTGCACACTTCACAGTCACGTTTCGAATCGCTTTCAAGCGGCCACGCTCCCTTTCACCCCATCCGGGACACAGTGTGCATCGGCAATTCGATGAATATGCTTGTGATATTTGTTAAGCCTTTCATTTGGATATTAACAGCAGCCTTTGTTATTTACACGTCCGCTAGGCAGGGCAGATCTCGTCTAATCTCTCCTGGAGGGCCGCACAACTTTCTCTTTCCTCTTTGTTCGGAGATTACAATCGCACGCCACAAACGGGATTCTTTAATGTTTTATGAGCATTCTGCTGCAGCTAACACCAAGCAATGAGCACTCTGGCATTCCATTAGACTTTCTGGGCTAAATTCTCTTCTGATTTACTCCGCAAGACTCCCCTTGAGGTCTTTTCCGGGATTTGGCCCAGTGTCTGTGTTACACGATCACAGCAGCATGTAGTCAAGAAAGAAGAATATTTTCCTTGGGCATGAGATGTGAAATGGGGAAGCATAAGCAATTTAGTTTAAGTCTTCAAATATCATTAAAGTCCAGCTCCTATGTTAACAGTACATGCTACAGCAAGACTTCCTAGCTACCTGTCAGATAAGGTAGGGATAGGGTCCAGAGTGGCCTAGACAAACTGTAAGATTGGGCCAAAAAAAAAATGTGATGAGGTTCAACTAGGACAAGTGCAGAGTCCAGCCTTTGGGACGGAAGAATCCCCAAGCACTACTACAGGCTGGGGATCGAATGGCTAAGCAGCAGTTCGGCAGAAAAAGACCTGGGGATAAAAGTGCATGAGACGCTGGATACGAGTCAACAGTGTGCCCGTGTAGCCCAGAAGGCTAACAGCATATTAGGGTGCATTAGGAGGAGCACTGCTGGCAGATCTAGGGAAATTATTATTCCCTTTTTGTTCAGCACTGGTGAGGCCACATCGAGTATTCCATCCATTTCTGGGGCCCCTATTACAGAAAGGATGTGGATGCATTTGAGAGGGTCCAGCACTGGACAATGAAAATTATGAGGGGGCTGGAGCACATGACCTACAAACAGAGGCTGAGAGATTGGGGCTTGTTTAGTCTGCAGAAGAGAAGAGTGAGGGAGGATTTGAGAGCAGCCTTCAGCTACCTGAAGGGACGTTCCAAAGAGGATGGAGAGAGGCTGTTCTCAGTGGTGGCAGATGGCAGAACAAGGAGCAATGGGCTCAAGTTGCAGTGGGGGAGGTCTAGTTTGGATATTAGGAGAAGCTATTTCCCTAGGAGGGTGGGGAAGCTCTGGGACGGGTTCCCTAGGGAGGGGGTGGAATCTCCATCCCTAGAGATGTTTAAGTCCCAGGTTGACAAAGCCCTGGCTGGGTTGATTGAGTTGGGGTTGATCCTGCTCTGGGCAGGGGGCTGGATTCGATGTCTCCTGATGTCTCTGCCAGCCCTGGGAGTCTATGGTTCTAAGATCAGCCTCGAGCTAAGGCGATAACATAGCCGTGATTATAGCCAATGAATATAAGACCAGAATCAGTTTGCAAATCACCACCCAGGCAGAGACCCTCCAGCAGACAGCCTCACTCTGAGTAAAGAGACCCAAAGGGACCTTCTGAGACTGAGGAAAGAATGCCTTACCCAACCCGAGCACAGCCCACAGCCCAGAGGGGGAGAAATACTGACGACAGCATGAGAGTGAATTACACCAGCTCCCCTGGCTAAGTGCAGCCGTTCACACCAACGGTACATTTGAGTCCAACCGTCAACTGGAGGGGCTCATGGGAAAATCAATATAACTCTGCAACGATTCATTGGAGACGCTGGGTCACTCCACAAGCCGGGAATGCGCACCGAGAGTGCCGACTCCAGCCCAAGCAGTGCGCATAGCTCTCCGTCGAGAGGAGGGCTGACCGAGAAGTCATATTGGCCAAGATTCTCAGCTGCACCCATTGCCTGGTAGGTGCAGCACAGGAGAAGGAGAACCACTGGTTGGACGCTACCTGAGACGAGACTAATCTTCCCCCGCTGCTGGCCAGCCAACAGCCAGGAATGGGTGGAGCACTCTAGCCTTGTCCACCAAATCCCAGCTATGCCTGTGGCATATCCCCAGTGTGTTAGAGAAAAAAAGGCACATGAGCTGCAATGTAACGCTGCTTTGTGTCTTAGACTCTGGCAAACACTCAGTCACGGAAAGAGAGCTAGCAGGCTGTTTCCCTCTGACGAAGAGCTGCAACTCCACCCTATCATGCTCGATGCAGACTGACTGCTGAAAACCCAGCTCACGCACATCCCTACAGAGCACCTAGCCTGCCAGCAGAACCAGGAAGCCACCTACAATGTAACACGACAGTGTCTCGTTTCAACAGTGTTCAGGACACCACTTCCTGATAAGGGGGTAGGGACATAGAAGCTCCCTGCTTCATTTCTGCACCAGGGTGGGGGAATTCTACACCAGGTCGAACTAGCAGGTTTCTAGTCGCTATGCGCTGCCAAAGCAGCACAGAGATGGAACAAAGGAGAGATTCAGGCATATAGTAAATCCTGCTTTCCTTTTCCTCTTTCCCAGCCCCCTTTTCTCAGCTCTATGCAGGGTAAAAATCAAGCAGCATCTTAGCTGGCCTGCTGTGATCTGTCCCCCTGCACAGGAATTAAAATTTGCTAAGTCAAAACTCTTGCCACTGCTCACTCAAGGAAATCTTATTTGCCCTCCCTGGAATGTGTCTATATGTTTTCAATATAAAGATTTCTTCTTGAATACACCAGGTGCTTGCTGAATCTTAAATACTGTTTATCATTTTCCGCTGGCTGCCTTTCTGGAATGCAGCAAGCATACTGCAAATGGAATGAATCTCCAGATCCGGGTGTATTTTAAAATGTCACACACAAAAAAGAGAAGTCCAAAAATGTCCTTTGGCAAGTGCAATCAAAGCCAAAACCCCAATCCTAACCCAATATAAAAGGTCTTAAGATACAAACTAGGACTGCCAGTATGGGAACCTTACAACTTACATCTCGGCTGTGTCTACACTGGGCCACTTATTCCGGAAAATCAGCCACTTTTCCGGAATAAGCTGCGAGCTGTCTACACTGGCCCTTGAATTTCCGGAAAAGCAACGACGCTCTACTGTACAAAATCAGCCGCTATTCCGGAAAAACTATTCTGCTCCCGCTCGGGCATAAGTCCTTATTCCGGAACACTGTTCCGGAAAAGGGCCAGTGTAGACAGCCCAGTAGTCTTTTCGGGAAAAAAGCCCTGATTGCGAAAATGGCGATCGGGGCTCTTTTCCGGAAAAGCGCATCTACATTGGCCACAGACGCTTTTCCAGAAAAAGGGCTTTTCTGGAAAAGCAGCCTGCCAATGTAGATGCTCCTTTTCCAGAAAAACTGAAAACGGAATAGTATTCCGTTTTAAGCAGTTCCAGAAATTCATGCCAGTGTAGACACAGCCCTCGTGTGAGTAGATTTTCAAGGGGTGTCATAATTATCTCAGTAGGCCAGGAGACAGCACATCCAGCTGACTCTCACCTGCATTTGTTTCTGGGATGAAAACACAAATATTAAGATAGGGCGCAAGAGAGAAGAAGGGCACGAGAAAAGTGCCGACGGTTTTTGACTCCTTGAAGAGAGGACAGGCAGGAGAAATGTTAGCTTTTTTCACAAATGCAAACAAAAATACGTGAGAACAGACAGACACAAAGCTGCTACTAACAAGTCTTTTTCTCCAGCGGTGAGGGAGAGGAGTCAATAGGGAAGAGAAGGGAGAAGAGATAAAAAAGAAACACAACTGGGCAGAACCAGGCTTTTGAAAGAAGCTGGTGGAAGACATTTTAAGGATTGAGGGGAACCATTCCTATTGCCAGGGTCTCCATGCTGTGGCTAGACAGTCAGGAACACATAGGAAAAAGTGAGGACTGCCAGCGGTTATGCTCGGTCCAGCCAAAATTTGAGTAATTTCTTCATATTTTCACTCTGCCTTGGGCACTGGACAAGGGTGAGTCATGTTACTGGCCTTGTTGTTACGAAACCCATTCCACTGCAGCAGTCGGCATCTGTCTCTGGCAAAGCTGGAGTGTGTTAATCCACTGAGATCTGGGGTGGCTTTTAAGCCACAGCCCATGGCAGGGTATGCCTGACGCACCCGATGAAATGGTTTTGACCCTCGAAAGCTTAAGCCAAATAAATCTGTTAGTCCTTACGGTGCCACAGGACAAAAGAGAAAGAGGATACAAATTCCTGTCTCAGCCCCGCAGGTAGCGGTATTCTATTTGGAGCAAAGGCTCGCTCTATTTCCAGCTTTCATGAGAAAGATCTGACCTCCTGACTTCAGTGCCTGCATCAGGCAGGCAGCCAGCAGCCAGATCAATGGGAGCTGGTGGATCTGCCATCCTTTCCTTCTACACTATACGCCCGACTTGCTGACTCCAGTGAATCCCAATCCTAAATCTCTCCAGTGTATGGGGAGAGTGGGCAGCTAATTCGGGGCTAAGGGTTGCACCAGGGTGCTAGAGTTAGGTGTTGTAACGCCAATGCAAGTCCCCTTTATGACTTGAGCCCTACACGGAACAATGGTCTCAGGGTACAAATCTCTTTATGCCATACGTGCAGTAACAAAGGGTATGTCTACACTACAGCACTAATTCGAACTAACTTAGTTCGAATTAGTTAATTTGAACTAAGCTAATTCGAATTAGCGCATCTAGACGTAAACTAGTTCGAATTAGCATTTTGCTAATTCGAACTAGCATGCCCACATTGAGTGGACCCTGAACCGGGGTTAAGGCTGGCCGGAAGCAGTGCCGGCAGGGCATCAGATTAGGACTTAGAGCGTGGAGCTGCTGTCTCAGGCTAGCTGAGGGCTGTGCTTAAAGGAACCCGACCCCCACTCCGACAGACAGTTCTCAGGGGTGCCCCGCTTGCAAAGCAGTCCTGGCTTGGTGTGCCCTGAGTGCCCACACTCGGCACATCACAGCACTCGGCCATCAGCCCGGCTGCACTTGCCACAGGCTGCCATCTGGAGGGGGGGGTCAATCAAGGGGCTTCAGGAGAGTTTCCACCCCGAGGAGCCCGCAGAGCCAGCCCAGTCCTCCCCATTGGGGGCTCGTACCCCATTCCTCCCTCACCTCCTTCCACTTACCCCTCTCTAGCCCCCCTTCCTGATGTACAAAATAAAGGACACGTGTGTTCAAAAATAGAATCTCTCTTTATTGAACAAAACTCGGGGAGTCTGGGAAAAGAAGGTGGGAGAGGGGAAGAGAGAGGGTGGGAGAGGGGAGGGCAACTAAAATGATCAGGGGTTTGGAACACGTCCCATATGAAGAGAGGCTAAAGAGACTGGGACTTCTCAGCTTAGAAAAGAGAAGACTGAGGGGGATATGATAGAGGTCTATAAAATCATGAGTGGTGTGGAGAGGGTGCATAAAGAAAAGTTCTTCATTAGTTCCCATAAAAGAAGGACTAAAGGACACCAAATGAAATGAATGGGTAGCAGGCTTCAAACTAACAACAGAAAGTTCTTCTTCACAAAGCAAATAGTCAACCTGTGGAACTCCTTGCTGCAGGAGGCTGTGAAGGCTAGAACTAGAACAGAGTTTAAAGAGAAGTGAGATAAAGTCATGGAGGTTGGGACCATGGAGTGCTATTAGCCAGGGGGTAGGAATGGTGTCCCTGCCCTCTGTTTGTGGAAGGCTGGAGATGGATGGCACGAGACAAATGGCTTGGTCATTGTCTTCGGTCCATCCCCTCTGGGGTACCTAGTGTTGGCCACTGTCGGCAGACAGGCTACTGGGCTAGATGGACCTTTGGTCTGACCCAGTACGGCCATTGTAAGCTCAGTGTCGGGAGTCTCAGTGGACCACCTTGATTTTCATGCCAACCTGCTCCTGGGTGGCCAGGCTGGCAGCTATCCTGCCCTAGACAGCCACTTTTCTGTGCCTAGTGCGGAGGTCGTGGATGAGGTCCATGATGTCTGCACTAGACCAGGTGGGTGCCGGCCTCTTGCGGACCTGGGCAGGCTCCCGGGAGCCGCCAGCCTGATCCCGGGAAGAGGCGGAGGGCTGGGTGGCAACAGGTGGCCGGCTCGAGCCGCGCCAGGTGCGGGGTCTGCTGGCTGGGTGCTGACAGGCTTGCACCTGGCACGGGCACCGTAACCAGCCCATGCCCCTTTAAGGGTTCCGGGGCTGGAAGGGGGACAGAAGAGTTTCCCTGGTGGTGCCCAGAGTGGCCACTAGGGAAAGCTGGGAAGGGCTAGCCTCCCACTAGCTCGAACTAAGTGGCTACACAGCCCTTAATTCGAACTAGTTAATTTGAACTAGGCGTTAGTCCTCGTAGAATGAGGTTTACCTAGTTCAAATTAAGCGCTCCGCTAGTTCGAATTAAGTTCGAACGAGTGGTTTGTATGTGTAGCGCCTAGCAAAGTTAATTCAAACTAACGTCTGTTAGTTCGAATTAACTTTGTAGTGTAGACATACCCAAAAATACTAAACAATAGGCTTTGTAGTGACTGGAGGAACATTCAACTTACAGCAAAAAGAGATCAAAGAGAACAGCAGTGCAACAATAAACGGTGAGCGTGAAGGATGAGACGCCTTCAGGTGCTGAAAGAACGGTACGTGTGTAAAACCAGCAGGCAACGTTGGCATCATGGGAGAGAACTAGTTCTGTAAGAAAAGGGTTTCTCTTTTCATGTCCTCAAGGGATACCGATGAATGAGCAAACCTGACTTGACAGCCATCTAGTCCACTGCATCTCTCCACCTTTCTGTAGGTTCCTTTTCCCCTAATAGATAGGAAGATTTCTTGGAAACACCGTGGGATATTGCCTTTACAATTTTTGAAAGGTTTTATTAGAATCAATTTATCAATTATAGCAACTGCAATTAAATATTTAGTAAATGCTTATTAACACATAAGTAAAGTTTGCAGGATCATCCATTAACCATAAATAAAACATTAATAAAATGCTCATAACGTCATCTCGGCAAAAAGTGCTAACACTACAGCCTGTGAGCCACACATCCAGTACAAAGAAAAATGCCAGCCTTTCAAGCTGGTGGAGAGAGGACAGCTTACATTCCTACCATGCAATAAATGTGATAAACACTAACGAAACAGTCCCAGTGACACATTAATGTTTCAACATACACTACCCCAAACCGATTGCATAAAACTTCTATGCAGATATTTTCTGATCTTCATTTTTTTTTTTGCATTTGCATAACTATTTTGTTCTTCCGTTTCTACCTCCCCAAGGCTTAGCGCACTCTGTAGAAATTACTTGAAAGTTTAGTAGAGCAACCCTCGCTCCATTTGAAATGGAGATGTCTGCTGTATTCTTTCGGCATGTGCGCACAGAACTGAAAGAGCAGTGGACACTCTTTCAACTGGCCTCTTAAAAAGAAGCATTGGTTTGACAGATTTTTTCTATTTGGGTTATGATTTTAATTTAGTGCTAATTATTCCCATTGTCATATAACTTTATAAATATTAACACCAGAGCAGATATAAAAAACATAATAAAACAAGGCTAGCCTGCACAGACATGAAAAGTCAAACGTGTAAAAAAAAATTAAAAAAAAAAAAAGGAACTCAAATCCCAAATCAGGTTAGCTGAATTGAAACATTTTGAAATGCCTCATTTCTATTGTGATCTTTTTTAATTTTTTAGCTGTTATTAGCAAACCTTTGAAACAAAAAATTAAGGTTTTTTTGGGGGGGGGGTTGTTTTTTGCTTTGAAAACATTAAAAATTTCTGTTTGACCTTCCCTTCCCAATTCACATCTAGGGCTTGCTCTAAACCAGTGGTTTTCAAACTTTTTCTCATGACCCAGTTGAAGGAAACTGCTGCTGCCACAACCCGACACAATGTGACTGGAGTGTGGGCTGTGGGGTGGGGCTGAGCATGGGAGCTTTGGGGTATGGGAGGGGCCTCTGGTTTTGGGAAGGGTCAGGCCTGGGGCAGGAAGGGCCGACCTTGAACAGCTCCTAGTCAGCGGTGTATGGGGGGGGGGGGGCTAAGGCAGCTTCCATGCTCTTCTGGCACCACAGACCATGCTGCCCCCAGAGGCAGCCAGCAGCGGGTTCTCAGCCAATGGGAGTATGGAGCTAGCGCTCAGGGCAGGCCTGCTCCTGGCTGCTTCTGAGGAGCAGCACAGTCTGTGTTGCCAGGACAGGCAGGGGCCTGCCTTAGCCCCCCCATCGGTCACCTGATCCCCCTGCAGCAAGGAGAGCCAGGCCTGACATTCCATGCCCCACCCTGGGTCGCAGCCCCCCCATTTGAAAACCCCTGAGCTACACTCCAGACTTGCCTGATTAGAATCACATGGCTCACCGAGAGCAAAGCAGTTGCACCGAGTTGATGGGAGGGTTTCCCCACTGACAAACCTTGCAGGAACAATCCCTTTGACGCTGTTCCCCCTCAGACATCTACAGCCACCCTGTAACTAAGGCAAGTTTCCAGTTCCTTTCGAGCCCAGACTTTTTATGGCCATCAGTGCAGCTGGAGCCAAAGGGTCACTTACATGAGCGGAACTATCCCCACTGCCACTCAGTAAAATAATGCAGCCCCCACAAGGTGTTTGTTAAACTCACAGAGAGGCATGGGAGTGGTTCTCATGAGAGTTGGGAGGGCGCTGAAGCCTCCAGTGGTCCCTTGCACGCTATGTCTGTGCTCTGCAGAAAACAAAGGGTGAGCAGCTATTTAACTGGCCTTCTGTCCGAGTGGTTTCCACAGGCCAGGGCAGCCCAGAATGCCTGCTGCTCACGCTGCCTGCATCTGGCAGGTTGTAAGCTCTGGTCTCAGCACCCCAGCTAGTTAGGGCTCCATTCTGCCCGTCAGGGACAGAAAAAAGCTTTCCACGCACCACGCTCCACATCTCCTGGCAAGCGCCTTTCGGAGCCGGCCTTCCACGCTTGTTTCTCTCGCCGGCTCTTTGCGAGGAAGACACGCCTGCCAGAGTAAGTGCTGCGGTGTGCGTGGGCTCCGCTTAGCCCAGTTACCAATGGCAACGTGGCCTGCTGTGTCAGACCCCTCTGAGCGCCATTGCTCAGCCGTGTGGTACCTTCCTGTCCATCCCCCCACACTTCTGCTCAGCCCTCAGGCATTCACGCCCCACCAGTGACATGAGCACTGACCTGGTTCCGTTTGCCTCCCTTGCAACTCCTGCTGAAATCACAAGCCCAGACCCCTTGGCCCAGAGCCACTGAAGTACCTGACTCCTACTTGAAGCCGCGAGGTCTAACATGAAGCACCGCAGAGATCGTCAAACCCTCCACCTAAAATTCCTCTGTGCCTACATTTGACCATAACGCTCCCCGGGGTGCCTAGGTTTCTTCCTCTGGGCATGCAGAGCTGCCTTGCTCATGCCTGAGCCCCGGCCCATTCCCAGTGCAGGTGAGGATATGGTGTGTCCCCCAGGACACCGGCAGGGCCTGCCAGGGCCACTCTGAACTGGTGACGGGTCCCTCCCCTTTTTCCCAGGGGTTAGGGCACTCGCCCAGGCTCATGGAGACCCAGACTCAGTCCCCTCCTGTGCCTATGAACGGGAGAGCCTCCCCTTCCATGGGAATGTCCGGCCCGCTGCCTGTCGTCACTCCCTCACCTTGGTCCCAAGCATTTCTCACTCGCTCGTACCAAATGGAGAATGTCACCAGCGGAAGTGGAGAGAGCCCCGTGTAGGCCTGTCCCATTGACTAGGGCGCTCACCTGCGACGCGGGAAAGCCCTGCTGCACCGTGCCAGGGGTCTCCCATACCACCACTCTAACCAGCGGGCTGGAGGGTATAAGGAAGGCGGCCTTCCACCCTCTTCCATGAAGTCAGCTGGGGATCCCAAGCTGAGACAAGTGCAGCTCCTTCCTGGTCCCTGGGTGGGTAGGCCAGAGATCACACACCTCACATCAGCAGATGACATTGGGTAACTTAGGCAGGGAGCCCCCAGACACTGGCTTTTGTGGAGAGAGAGAGAGAGAGAGAGAGAGAGAAATGTGAGACCCGAGGAAGGGAAGGAAAAGAAAGCTGGTGCTTTTACAGGACTTGACTTGTAGGACAGGACTTATGGCCTTCAGCATTTGGCCTAGGCCTGGCTCTGTTCAAGCCCATAATGAGCCAAGTTATGCTAGCTGACAATGTGGTTCCATGTTAATAGCCATGAAGGCGGAGATTCCATATCCACAGAGCGGCCCGTTGCTCTTGTCTGATGATAGAAATAATTGGAAATAATTCAACTGGAAATAATTCTTTAAAAAAAAATAAATAAAAAAAAAAATCGAGAAATTGACTAAACTGGAGCTAATAAATCATTTTTGTCATTATAGTTGGTAATGAGGGGAGCTGTGGGCTGGAGCTGTGGAAAGTTACTTTGTACTGAATGTACAGAAAAAAGTGACAAAATTTGGAAAATTCTTTCAAGTTTTGCTAGACTTTCCCCTCCCCCCAAAGTAAGTTTTTCCTACCAAAGTCATTCCCAAATTGTTAAACCAAAATGCTGTCACCCTTAATTCAGTGCAGAAAATGAGATATAATTAACAGGTGGGTTATTATAGCTGTATTATGTTTTAAACAGTGCTAATTTTTCAAAGGGGTTGTAAAAGAAAAAGGACCATTTATTTTCACTGAGAAATTGCACATGGAAATATCTTGAATTTGTTTCCAAGATATTGCCAATCAGCCACTATAATGGAGAGAATCCCATTTGTTCCAAATGTCTCCTCTTCCCTTCACATGCATCTTTTTTCCAATCCGACTGCCTAAGTCCTGCTGGGATGGTAATTTGCAGCAATTTGCTTTTGCAACAGCACATCTTCAAGATGTGGCACCTGCTCTGAATAACCATTTCCAGGCCTTGCGATCATTTCTGTCCCTCCACTTCACCAATCCTGCTCAAGGCTTCACAAAAAGTGGGTTCATTTCACCAGGAATACATTGTTCTACTACTGAAATCTCTCTGGTGGTAGGTTCTGCATGCCAGCGCTTGCGAGGCATGCTTTTTTTCCATCTGTAAATCTTAGGGGCAATAGATGGGGGCAGATTGCTCTTTCCCCTCTGGAGTTTCTGTCTCCCTGGAGTTCTGCAGAACAAGCAGAGATTCTCAGGAATTTTCCATCCGAAGAGCTTTCCAGCAGAAAACGCCCTCTTTAGAAAATCAAGGAGGGATGTGGTTCATAAGCGTTTGTTCTGAGGCTGGCTCAACACTGCCATCCTGGTATTCTGAGCTCAGCAGTTGCCTGGGGATAAGCGCAATGTAGGAGATGCAGTGCAGACAGATTGCTTCAGTTTATGAATGACACTAACTGTATTCTAGTGAATTGGGGCAGTCTGGTTCGCTAGGCTGCAGCCAACGAAGCCCAAAGGAATGGAAAGCCAGGAAAGTCCCACAAAGCAGGGAGTAGCCACCGCAGCAGGCAAGACGTAAGGGCGTATACATTATTTACTGACGTCAATTTGAGTTGTGCACATTGATCTGAGGACAGACGCTATAGTGACTTCACAGGCAAGGCCACCCTGAAAGGATTCTGGTCAGTTCAGACCAGTTCTCTAAAATTTATCAACCTGCAAGTGCATCTAAAGGAGGAACAGCTCCCTTTCTGAATGCCTGAGCACATCTCCTAATGGCCCCAACTTCTGAAGTACCCAATGAGTTTCAACTCATTCGAACAGATGGACATTTGCATTAGGATGGAGGGACTCTGTTTCAAGACATAAAGAGCCAGCTGATTGACCTCTGAGTTGATTTGAATGCACTGTTTGTGCTGCTCGCTGAAATGGATTGGGATCTATAAAGAGAGTCATCTAGTTCACTTGAGGCAAAGTAAATGAATTTTTGATTGTGTGGCTTCCTATGAGATCAGAAATGGCACTAATTTGCTATTTGGAAGAATCTATTTTTAAAAAGAATTAGAAAGTAGGACAGAAGAGTTTCCCCTTCATTATAAACCACTGTTTAAATTTTTAATTTAGTTGTTAGAAGAAATATTTCAGTGGCATTTTGTAGTCTTGACATTTGGCCACCAATTAAACATTTTTTATACAGCTGCAATGCTGAGGAAAGAAATCCAAGAGTTCTTTTGAAAATCTTATGTAAAATGGAAATTTTTCAGACAGAATGTTCAACTCCGAAGGAAAACCCATGAATGGCATCTGGTCCGTCCAGTTGGGAAAGCTGGAAACCCTCACTGCAATCCGCTGGCCACTTTGCCGGCGTGTTCTCCCACCCTGTGGATGTCTGGCAAAATTGGACTATAGTCTTTTCAGGGCAGGGACCATCTACTACTCTGTTTGTACAGCACCCTGCACAATGAGGCCTCATTCTTAGCTGGCCATTACAGCTTGCTGTAATAAACAAGATTAATAATATTACCCAATAGGTGGAAAATGGCTTCTTCAATGGAAATTTTCTCAAGAAAAAAAATTTGCAAGCTTGTCTAAAAAATGGGGGAGGGGCATTAAAAACCTGAAAACCAGCCACGAAAGTTTTGATGATAGATATTTGCTGACAAGCTCCATCTATCCATCCATCCGAGTGGTTTCCAATAAAAAGTTACATCGGATTAGCGATATCTCTGAAGCATGTGTCCAATCCAGATAGTTGTGCCAACCTAACCCCTGGTGTAGACAGAGCTAAGCGAATGGCAGAATTCTTTCAGGGAGATGGGTTAATGGGAGAATTCTATCCCCAGACCAGAGCAAAGATTGGTGGGTGTCTACTCTGAAGCACTGGAGTGGTGCAACTTTCTTCTCATGAGCTCCTTTGTGGAAGTACTGCTAGATCTTCTGATTGACTTCTAGACTGTTACTAAAAAAGCTTTCCCTTGGGTTGTAACTACTGAGGGCTGCTTGTGCTGCTGCCTTCACTCCAACCTCTCTCCAAACTTCCCAGCCCCGGACACCTGTTTGTAGGAGATTCTGGAATCTCAGTCCCTGGAGTGACTCCGTAGGTTATGGGACCACCACAAAAATAGAAAGAAGACAGACAACTTGCCAAGGGAAGGTTTCAGCAATTAGGCTTGGTCCCCAGCTAAACCTTAGGAGTGACCTAGCTGTGGTGCTCAGGGGTGTGCAAAATTCACACCAGGAAGAGACATTGTTAACCTGACATAAGCCCCTGTGTAGACATCACTAGGTTGACAGAAAAATTCTTCTGTTGACCTAGCTAGTGGCTCAGAGAGACAGATTAAGGACACGGACGGAAACACCCTTTCTGTTGGCATAGCAAGTGTTTGCACGACTGTAGCATACTTGTGGCAGAGCCTGTAGTACTGACATAACCTTAGCACAGGGTAGCCAAAAAACTCCAATAGCCTTCAGGGCTAGTCCCAGATGAGATTCCGCCACTATATTTACCTGTGCCTCTGCAGGTATTGGGCAATCACCACTCTCGTTGGCTGCAGATTGCCATTCATGGCCAACAGGAGTGGCAGGAAGCAAAGCAGACAGGGACGCCACTTCCTGCAGCTCCCATTGGCCGTGAATGGCCATCTGCAGCCAACAAGACCTATGATCACCCAATACCTGTGGAGGCACAGGTAAATAGAGAGCTGAGGGCCCACCAGGGACCAACCTTGTGGACCAGATCTGGCCCACGGGCTGCAGTCGGCCAACCTCTCCTGTAGCATTAGAGAGTGTTACAAGAATATCCCCACCAGATATTTTGCTGGACTTTTGTGCATGTTGTCACAGGTGCCCAGGATCAAGTATCATTGTGCGTGCAACCCACGAACACACAGTGTAAGGTCCATGAAACAAGTGACAGTTAATGCAAAATGCTGATAGAGAAACGGCGCTTGTGTAGAACCATAAGAACGGCCACGCTGAATCCGAGCAATAGTCCATCAAGCCCAGTGTCCTCTCTTCCAGCAGTGCCTGGTGCCAGGCACTTTAGAGGGGATGAGCAGAGCAGGCAATTATCGAGTGTTCCAGCCCGTCATCCACTCTCCCAGGTCTGGCAGTTAAAGGCTTGCAGACAACTGGCGTGAGAGACTGCACCTTGGGTAACAGCCATCAATGGCACTTTCCCCCGTTCACCAATTCCCACGTTTCCCAACATGCAGTACTAGGATGGGGCCAGAAGGGTTACGCAGGAAAATGCCCTCACTGGTGTTGTGAAGGCAGGGGAGGGGGCAGACACAGGGAGAGGTAGGGAGATCTGTTGGGTGTGGTAATGCTGTGCACCTGGTTCCCTGTTGGAACCAGGCAGCAGGTAGCTGTAGAGTTAGGAGAATAATATCAGTTTTCCTGTAATTATCACTCACAGCTGGCCCTTGCGTCTCCTGTACAGAACCAGTTGTGGGAATTCCTAATCCCGCAATTGTACTCTGAAGGCAGTTGATGGAATGACCATCAGAGATGGCATGAACAAGAACATGGTCCAGTGGGCAGTACCCTACTCTGGTTCTACCCCCGGCTATGTCACTTGGGAGTCATTTCCCCTCTGCAAGTGGGTTCCTTCTCTTCCCCTCACCCACAGCCTTGCAACTTCTTTGGGGACGACAACTGAATCCGTCCTTCTATCTATACTATCAGTCATAGAATCACAGAACCTCAGGGCTGGAAGAGAACTCAGGACTCACCGAGTCCAACTCCCCCGCCCCAAGCAGGCACAAAACTCTAACGCAATCATCCCAGGCGGGGCTTTGTCAAACCAGGGGGATTCCACTCCCTCCCTAGGAACCCAGTCAAGTGCTTCACCACACGCCTAGGGAAATAGTTTTTCCTAATATCCAGCCTAGACCTTCCCCACTGTAACTTGAGACCATTGCTCCTCATTCTGCCATCTGCCACCACTGAGAACAGCCTCTCTCCACCCTCTTTGGAACCTCCCTTTATGGAGTTGAAGGTTGCTACCAAATCCCCGCCCCCCCCCCCGCTCTTCTGTAGACTAAATCAGCCCAAATCCTGCAGCCTCTCCTTGTAGGTCACGTGCTCCAGCCTCTTCTCAATCTATACTTCCACAGTGCTTAGCAGACAGGTCTTGGATGGAACACATTTTAATACTTTCAGAGGAAGTTCAAGAGGTCAACAGACTTAGTTTAGGATGCCAATTTAATTCTAAAGTTAGGAGATCACTACCAGCATTTCAAGCTGACCCATCCTTTTCAGTGGCCCCCTACCCAGACCCCTTCATTCCTAGGGAAGTTCTCAAACTCTTGCAAATCAGGAAGTCTCTGCGTTGGACTCTGGCCACCGTGTCTAGCCTCAGTCGGTGAGCAGGGCTGAAGGTGACACATGGTGCAGGAATGTAGAGGTTCTCAGCGGCTGAGCAAAGGGCTTGCTCACCCCTCTCAGGCAGCAGGCCCACAGTGGGGGTTGTTAGCGAAGAAGGGGGTGGGTGTCCTTCTCTGGGCTTCGTGGAAGGGATCCTCCTAGGCTGGACCATTTTAAAGAGGCTTGAGGAGAGCTGAACTTTGGGCCGTTTCCTTCTTTCAGGAAGTGCTGATCTCAGAACCTTGAAGCCAAGCTACCGCGGTTTCCAGTAAAGCAACAAGTAACCAGGCCGGGAGGGGGGAACATCAAAACAAGCCTCTCGCTGCAGCAACCCAAAGAAATATGTAAGCGGAATTTACAGAAATAAGTTCTGGTAACGTGACATTTATCCCTGTAGCTGTTTGTATCCCAGGGGGGAGGAAAAGCAAACAAACAGTTGAAAAAAACCCAGAACTGAGAGCTCATTGTTCCAGCCACACACATTTAATGGAGCAAAGTGCCTCCGTGCACCATTATCCCGGCAGTCAGTCCTACGCCCAGCCGCTCCCTATTCTCCCGACCAGCAGGCGGCAGGGTTTGTCCTCCAGGCTCTCACATAAAAGCCTCATCCCCGGGCCAGATTCTCGTCTGTTTGGGCTGCATCCAAAGTCGATTGAAATCGGTGGAAAGATTCCCCTGGCTGCAGTGGGTGTTGGATTTCCCCCCCCACTGAGATCACTCTGGAGTAGGAGTCGCACCAGTTTGAGTGAATTAGATAGCCAGGGCTTTAAACTGGTCCTGTTCGCAGGGGATCTCCCACCAGGCAGGACCAATTCCATAGAACAGCACTGAACTTTGGTAAAAGACAATAAGCTGTTACCACGGGGCTGAAATAATTTTAAAGAGCTTGGAGGTTAATGTTTTGGAGCTTTGTGACATCTGCACACGAGAGGGGTAACAGGCCTCTTCCTCTTGATAGGAAAGTACCAGGGCCTAGTCACAATGACGTGCTACAGGTCAAATCTCCTTTTTCGCTATTAGAATCCAAGTCGGGGCAAAGGAAAAGATTATCAAGCTCTTGGGTTTTCTTGGCCCAGAAACCCTTTTTCCATGAAAAGGCAGTGTGTAGAGGTCTCCTCTAACAACCTTCTCAGCTCCTCCTGGGCCCCACACAAACTAAAATCCACATCTGACTAAGCTTCAGAACAAGAAAAACATGTTTGCTTGGAGCCAACATGGTGCATCTGGGCTGCTCCTTCCTCTTGGCAGAACCATGGTTAGATGCCTGCTGGACTGACAGAAGGTTGCCTATTGCTGAATCTATCCAGGAGTCTTTTTGGGGTCCAGCTCCACTTGTCCAGTGATGGGTTTGGCCAGGCACTGGGGACAAAAGTTGGGGCAATGTTTTCTGAGCAAGGCCGTTCCTGGTAGGCTGGCTGGCAGTGAGAAGGGCTCATTGGTTTCAGTCCATTTACTAAGTTCAGTGATCAACTCAAATCGGCCAGAACTGTGTCCCAAAACTGTAGCACATGCCCCTCGAGTGAGGCGGGAAGACTGTGGGGGGGGGCACAGTTGGGGCCCGAGCAAGCCTAGGAGGGACAAGGGGGGAGCATCACCCTGTTCCAATACCAGCCTCATGCCGTGGCTCCCAAGCTTGGGCTCCTTACCCCTATCCCCATCCCACCCCAAGCTGCAGCTCTGCTCCCAGCCCTGGCTGGGGACTGAAATGTTTGGGGGCCACTGAGCTAGACCTAGAGGGGCTCTTCTCACTTCCAGATTTATTGCTGCTGCTGGATGCCCCCCATTGCATGCAGTGCCCATTCATCCCTAGCCACCTCTCAGAGCTGCCAGCTAATCACAAGAAGCCCTGCCCCCTTCCACTTGATTGGGGCCGCCTCCTTTGGCCGCCCAATCCTCACAGCTTTGCAGACAGTGAAAAAAACCTTCTTTGAGCTCCGTTTTCTTGCCTTCTGTAGGGTGCCTCAACTCTTGGCTTCCTTAAGAGCTGCTGCATGACACTTCCCAGCCTAAGCCCCACACTTAGAGCCATTGGCTATGAACTCAAGCAGACGCTACCAGGCGCAATACAAGGGGCTTCAGAGATCGGGAACAGGAGACACTTCATAATGAAGAGACACAGACTGATTTGTTTAGAGAAAAGCCTAGTAGGAAGGGCCATCACAGACATATGCAATGTAACGAATGTAAGAAAAAGAAAAAGATCAAGCAAGTGTTCCCATGTATTATACACACGAACTAGTGGGACTTCAATGACACTGAAAAACAACAACGCATCTGAAACTGACAAAGGGAATGTTTAATTAGCCTGTGGGCTCAATGCCAAGAGATGTCACATTTCCAGTGAGATTAAAAAGGATTTGACATTTTTATGGACAATGATAGGATCTGCAATTACAACAGTGGTAACACCGTGTCTCCTTATCTGATGTGCATCGTTTAGACAAATGACACAAACTATGCCCATGCATACAAAAGTTCATTTACAACACAGCCCAGCGTACATACTTTTCCATTCTCCATGCTAATAGTAAGTCACCAGATTCAACTTTGTGCTGCCAACATTGAAGTCTTCCGAAGCTAGTCACATTACTCCTTCTCTCTGCCCACGGTGACCTCAGACAATCCCACAAGCAAAACTCAACTGGCATTACATTAACCAGCTGATCCTAGCTTGGAACTTTGCTTTCACAATGATCCTTGCATCTGTTTACAGGTAACATTGAGCCATTTCCTGGGCTGCTGGAATAAATCTAGCACAAGCAGCAGTGCAGAGGGGGCTTGGAAGAGAGCTATTTTTACTTTGGTTAAGGATGACACTTCAGCATAACTGACTCATGAGTCTTTTTCTTTCAGCCCCACCTGTGGTGAAATCGTCATCTCTAACTAATGCTCATAACATTTTCATTCCTCCTAGTTTATGAATTTATACATCTGTCAGGTCTATTCATCTTTAACAGCCTTGACAGGGTGAGTTACTGAATTTTCTCATTAAGCTCTGAATATATTTTGTGCTTTTCACATATCAAATTTGCTGCTAAGCCTCTGCTTATATAAAGAAATTGATATAATTTATTATTAAGTTCCCAGGGGAGAAAAACACATTGAGTTACTGATATGTTCTTTCAACCTTACCTCCAAGTTAAGGGTATAATAGATTATAGGCTGATGATGTACTTATCTCCCCTGCAAACACTGAAAATCCACTACATTCAAGCCTTCAAGTGAAACTGAAAAATCCAAACATGCTGCAGTATGGGAGTGCACAGCAAAGGTACCCAACACACCTTGTACCCACCTCACAGTGTCTGGTATAATTGGGACACACCGGACAAAAACCATATGCTACACAACATCAGAGTGAAATTCCTTCCTGGGGGACAGCTAAGTGCTTCACAACTCTAGGTACCACCGGTCCCTAGCAAGATACAGTCTTGCCTTCACTATGGTCAGTAGCAGAGACTTCAGAGGAAGGTTGTAGGAAACCCTACTGTTCTGGGATAACCCAATGCACTCCAACAGTTAAGAGGGAGGCTCATAGCTTGGAGTTTCAGGCTTGGATTGGTATATTTAACAATACATCACCAGATGTTCCTGTGATCCATAGAAATGTCCAATCTTTCTTGGAATTTGCTAAGCACTATCCTATGATATCTGCCACAATGGGACACCAGCTAATTGGGAACTGTACCCATCTCACAGTGTCTGGTGTAATTGGGACACACCAGACAACAACCATATGCTACACAACGTCAAGTGAAGAAAAGTGAAGAAATACTGCCTTCTGAGTTTTCAGTTTGCCACTTCTGAATGTCATTCAGTGTTCCCGAGTTGTCCCGTGTACGGCAGGGTCGATCATTTCTGAGCTCCTCCTTTGTTGTTTTGTGTACTTTTATCACTTGCCCTCTTACTGATCTAGAGCTTCGGGTGGCTCCGCTGCAGTCCAGGGTAGATTCACTTCAAGCTGGAGCAGTATCGAGCCCTGACTGTGACTCTCTTCATACAAAAGCTGTGCCATGGCCCTAGTCATTTGCTCTCATTGCCGGTCTTGGAACACCGTCTAATTCTGCAATTTCCTTTTTGAGAGGGGGTGCCCAGAACTGACCGCAACATTCCATGGGAGGCTGAGAAAAATAACAGCATTATAACGGTTTCCAGATTATTCTCCCCACCTCTCCTTAGCCAACAAAATGTACAGGCTGCTTGTCTTGACTGCAACTGTACATCAAGCAAAGGTCTTCACTGAGCTGTTAAAAAAAATATCTTTGTACAGCCATTTACAGAACCTCATCATTACAACTTTACCTCCTAGCCCACGGCAAAATCTCTGGTTTGCTGCTCTCGTAAGAGCCCCCTCACAGCAAGAAGTTGTGTGAAATATTGTTTCCACATTGCTGAAAAAGATGGCCAATAGGATTTGATTACCCAGCACAATATTTTGAAATACACCCTTTCCTCCGTGTCACTAGCAGAGAGGGTGTGAAAGATGGGGATGGGGGAGGAGGCTTTTGAAAGCGGTTAGCTTTGGGAAAAGAGAGAACAATATCCCAGAAAGGGCATGATGTGCATCACAACTGGAAGTCAGCCATTCCTGGCATAGGGGTCTGAAAAAGGCGCTGGATCCAAACACTGGAGAAGTCTCCCAGAGAACTAGTGCCCTCACTTTCTCTTCTAAACCTTGCGTGTGAATCCTAGATTACAGTCACAGAGGACAACGATTTTGGTTGTGTGGGGTGGGAAGAAGTCTAGGAGCACACGCCATCCACGCACTTCTTTCTGTAGATAGTCAGAGCCCTGAAAATCTTCTCCTCGCTTAAAAGCTTCTTAACTTCCAGCAGCCCTGGGTTGGACAGGCAACAATATGATAGCATTGAAGGACACATTGTTACACTCTTCCCGCTGTATTTCACAGATGGGCCATGGCTAATAAAGCATACCTCTACAATTGTGCTCCCACACAAAGCCCGATTATACTGTTTTTCAGGGCCTTCTTCCCTGGTCATCTGCATCTCATTGTGGTCTCATTCCCATGCCTGAAGAGTGCCTATCACAATGAGTCCTGAGCCCTGATCTCTACATGCTACTATCCTACACATAATCAATGATCACGCACAAGCCAGATGATAAGAGTCCACTAAATCAACTACTGATGGCACCTCTGTCAACTTTGGTACTCAACCAGGTAGCAAGATGTAAGGGAAGTCCCACAGTGGGGATGCTGCAGAAATAATTCGACCTAAGATACATCAACTCTGGCTACACTATTCTCGTAACTGGAGTTGCACGTCTTTGGTCAACTTTTTCAGTAGTGTAGACCTGGCTTTGATGCTTTTTCTTTACTCACTGCAGGTTTCAATCCTGCAGGCCCTTTGTTTTGCAAGTATTCTCTATTTCATCAATTGTTTGAATTTTCTTATGTGAAATGTGAATTATATGAGGGTGGCAAAGTCCACATGTAGCTGGAATTCATTGCTACCTCAGTGCCAAAAGACAATTAACTCAGCTATGCCAACACAAACACAAATCGGCTCTCAACTATCGAACAGCATGGGAACTTTATGAAGACAGATCCCTGCTATGGCTGCCTACTGCCCCGCTGGCTCCCACTTGGAAGAAGGTCAGCTCCACCCAGCCACTCATCCACAACCAGCTCAGACTCCTGCTACACATAGCTGCAGGACATAGGGGCCAGGAGACAGAAGAACCCCAGGGATGAATCTACAGAAGAGCTAAAAATTGTCCCCTACCACTGCAGCCATCAGGCATCCTGCTCCCCCTGTCTGCCCTGCAGATAGCTGCCTCCCCTTCAAGCACGCCTCACAAAGACAGCTGTGGAGTGGGCAGATCGGCGCCCCCTACAGGCCGCTGACTTAAAGGGCCAAGAGCAGACGTGCGCTAAAACACTTGAGCTGCAAAGCTCTGCGCAGGAGCCAGGCATTGGGCATTGCAGGTGGCAGATCTGACAAAGACGGGCTGAGACGAGTGCCTTCTGAGTCAGGCAGAGTGTGGAGGCCAATGAGCTTGCAGAGCCTCCACGACCGGCAGTATAAGATGGCCTGTGTCACAGTAAGGGAGTGGGGATCAGCCTGCTCCTAGCTCCTCACCCAAAGGCTGCAGATCGATCAGGTTTGGGGGCCCAGTCTTTGGTTGAGGTACCCATCCCCCCTTCCAATTAGGTCCTCCGGTTCCTCCCTGTGGCTGAGGTTCAAAAGCAGAGCGGAACACTCTGACTCAAAAATCTCCCTGCCATTTGGTCCAGGAATGGCCCAACAATGTTTTGCCCCCAGCATGGGTCTCATAGCAAAGCCATGAGTTCGCTCTTACGGGACACCCATTTGCACCGATCAGCAAAGGCATTTCAGTAAAGAGGCCTTGTTTTTAAAATGCTCAGTGCCCACCAGCTCCGATTGTCTTTACTGATCACTTCATTTTAAGGCACACTGGACTCCTGAAAGTCCAGCCACTTTTTTAGCTGCATCAATGCATGCTATTGAGCACTGCAGTCTTTTGGAAGAAACATCTAGCCCAACAACTGGATTTTAGGAGTTGATGAGAGCTCGTTCATTTCAGCTGCACATGTGGAACAGCGCTTTGAGAAAACAGGCCCTCGGCATCAAAAACTGGGTATTCCAAAATGGGGCAGCTAAAATTGGAAGGTCCCTTTCTAAAATATGAGTCTGAATCTGGAGTTGGCTGATCTCCTCTGGAGCAACGTGAGATCAGAGCAACCAAAAAGCTTATCATCATTACACTAGTCTATCCTGACAGCTAAAGCAAAGACTAGTCAGTTGTCCAATTGGATTAAGATTAGATTTAGCTAAGAGCAGCGAGAGAGTGCTGGTGTGTGGAGGTGTGCAGATATCTCTTTCCATCATGTAATTTGATGTTATCATATATAATGAACCATTTGAAATAAACTGAAATGATCTGCATGAGTTGAATGGTGGGTACAAGGTCGCATCTTATCCTGGAAATAAATCCTTTGTAACAAGCTTTCAACTACCAGCCTAATTTTATCAAGGTTTTGGGCCGAAAATGACCGGAGAGTGAGACGTCCATAATATTGATGGAAACTGACCCATAGGTCTGCACTTTTGCAGAGGAGCACAGTTTTCACGTAATCGACCCAATCAAAACAGGGATATAAACATTTCTTCCTCCTCTATTGAGCAACTCCAGTTCAGTGTGTATAAAAGAGGCACTGATTGTCACTGTTAAAGTACATGCGCGCGCCATTCGGACAGATGCTTATTTTTAGGCAAAATGTATGTGACAGCAAATCCATCAGGATGTTTTTACTTAGAGTGGTGCAGTAAGGCAGACCGGGGAAGGGAGACTGTAGAATTAATCCCACTGACATCATCTGTACAACCTTCCATATTCTGGGTCAAATACTAATAGGAGCCACAATTGTTCTTTCGGCAGATGTTTGTGTTTTGGCATGGGCTCACCAGCCTTCCCTCGTCCCTGCTGTCTGAAGACCTCAAACCCCCAAACTTTGAAAGTGTAGATGATAAAGCACTGCACCACAGCCTGCCTTTGGAGAACACACCAACATGTGAAGCAGCAATTTCTCTCTGATCAACAACTGGCATCTCTGAATGTAAGAACACCAGAACAGCCAGACTGAGTCAAACCAAAGTCCATTTAGCCCAATGTCCAGTCTGCAGACAGTGGCCAATGCCAGAGTCTCCAGAGGTGGTCTGCCATGCCTCACGATACACCCTGGGTACACACACTGTGCAAGAAGCTTGATGATCAGTTACTCATTTTCCAGTGACACCGCCCAGCAGCTGCTACGTACCGAATATAACCCGCCGCTCAGGCCAGCTGAAACAGGTGTCCTGATGCGGGGGGGGGGGGGGGGGGGGGGGGGGGGGCCTTGGAATGAGGATGCTCTTAGGGTCGCCACCTCTTTTTTTCCTGACATCAGCTCTGAGTTGCTCTGTGCTAGTCATGGTGCTGTGCTTCTATAGCTGAGCTGACTGCTGCATTTATGGACAAGCCACCGTGTTCTGGAGCCGCTGCCGCCATGCATGAGCACACAGGCACTAACTTTTGTTCTTGCTGGTGTGTGTTCCTCTCTGCCCCTTCCCCCCGCGTGAATGGCAGGCAAGTCCCACAAAGCTGTAATCCAAGGCGGTGGGTGCTGCACACCCTCTATTTTTTCCCAATGGGAACTTGAGCCTCGTGTTACCCTCACAGCTGGTGCTTATGCCTGAGGGGCTTTTAAAACAATAAGGTAAATATCACCTCTTCCTAACACCAGGCCTACCTTCGCCTTTGCTGAACTTGCTCCCACACTGGAAAGGTAGGTGGGTTTGACAGGCTAAACTCACCTTGTCTATTAGGGAGCATCAGGCCTCTTCTCTAATTATTAAACTTTGGCACAGAAGCAGGAAAAAAGTTTTGTTATTTAATATGACAGTAGCACCTATGGATGCTGAAGGAGGGCCCCATTCCCTCCGGCACCCTAAGAACAAGACAGAAGTAGTCATCTAAGATCAGAACTGGATCTAAGAGACAGGAGGAACAGACAAGAGGAGGGCCAGTGCAGTAAGGCTGAAAGGAGCACGTTCAGTATGAGCCATCCTCTGGCCCCTTCTTGCCAAGACGTTATCAGAGCTCCACGTTCTGCAGGTCTCAGGATGGAGCGGGGACAAGATAGAGGAGCAGGAAGTGCCTTTAGGGATTTGCACTGGGACCAGCCAAGGAGAAAGGGTTGTGGAGGCTGTGGCCAAAGAGCATTTGTGGCTAACATCACCAGTGGTGCAAAGAGGTTGAAGACCTGACGTTTAGAACCACTGAGAGGGAAGAGAAGGGGAGGAAGTGTATCCCTCTCTTCCCCCCACACACACGAATACCATCTTGCTTCTGGAGAGCAGGATGCAAGTTCTTCACGGGCAAGTTGGTGCCCTTGTTAGTCTGCTGAGCCACAAAGAGCGCAGGTCTGGCTTCCCCAGTTTGCGAAGAGGCCTATCGGTGGGAACGGGAGAGCAGCCTAATAGTTAAATCCTGAAAGAAAATCCAAAGAGAACTTCCAACCTTCCTGTAGCTGAGCACTGACAGGAACTGGCAGAGAAGCTCAAAAAGAGGCTGTGACTGCAGGCTTAACAACTCCAGTGGGTGTTACGTTTAGCTAGTGTCGGAAAGAAATGAACCCAAGGACGGGTAGGGAGGGGAATAATCGGAGAGCAATATTAAAGGTGAAGGGTATGAATAGAAAATAGAGGCCAAAATGCTGCAGGCATCAGTAACACTGCTGGCAGAAAGCAAAGTAAAAGCTGTGGGAGACCTACTTCTAGTGGAGTAACAAAGGCCGTAGAAAAAGCGAGAGAAAGGAAGAGGAGAGATGAATACAGAAAGATTCTAATAATGAATTCAGACTTCACATGTAGATGTCATTGCTGAAGGCCATGTTACCAACCAAGGACACACATTTCATTTGTAGAATGGAAGAATCAAGGCTGCAGAGCTTTTTTTTTTTTTCTTGGACAGAAAGGACCCTAAGTTTCTCAATGTTTTTAAAATGGCACGCATGCTTTCAGCCCTTTTATTGGAAGCGATCAATGGGTCAAGACACTAAGATGTAATTCCAAATGAAAAGCAGAATTGTCCTTAGAGTCAAAGGAGGACAGTTTCTATGTGAAGTGTGCTACTTGATGGAGCTTGCCTGCAAACTTATTAGCACAAAATAGAAGCGACAAGGACTTGCTTTAAAAAAAAAAAAATAAAAAAAACCACCTTTTATAATAAAACTATCCTGTTATTTAACTAATATATAACTCCTTATATAATGCCTCTAATTGTTCTCATAGTAATTATAACTCCTGTCTTGGCAAATTATGCATTTTGGCTATTTTATATCTTAAGGGTGAATTTGTAAGTAGTTTATAAAGGTTCAATAGATCAGATTAAACAGTTCTACTCTTAGGCCAGGTCCACGCTACAGCTGAAGGTCAGCTTACGGTACGCACTTCCACCTACGTAAAAAAAAAACATAGCTGGAGTAGACATACCTTTATCTGAGCATCAGCACCTTCCCCATGCAGGAGGTTGATGGGAGAAATGGAGGAGTTTTGGCATAGATGGGGGCACCCTCAGCGTTCATTTTAGTGGATCTTTATTAGCCCTGCTAAATCAAACTCTGATAGATCAATCACTACAGCATCGACCTTCTGGGAAGCGAAAACATGGCTTTAATTCCTCACCACAGGAACAGCACCAGAAGCAGCAGTTGCATATGGACACAATCTCAATTTAATTCTTCCTTAAATACCTCCCACTCAGAAAATAAAGTATGCAGAGAGAAAAAGGCTACAAGGAATATTCAAGGTCCTAATGATTCTTAATTGTGTACCATGAAAGTTTTTAAACTCTACCATCTACACTCATATCAGTAAATGCATGATTTTCTTTACCTTCTGACACAGCAGAACAGAGTCCTTGCAGTCCCAAAACTTACAATGATTGCATCAGAAAAAAACGAAGCCCCTGTGAATTCACCCTATTGATACAGTATGATCTAAGAGAAAATTACTTCCAATGTATTCCAAAGTCTCCAGTAGCTCTTCTTCTGCTCTATGAAGTTTGCCAAGGTTGGTAGGACAATAGTGTTGTCTGATCTGTGGACCTCATACAGAGGATGAGTTGGGGCAGAGCTAAGCTGAATGTTAGAACATTAACTGAAATTCCCTGCTATTCCAATATTCATATTGCAGCCTGAATGACTTCTAGTTTAGACCCACAGAAATGACAAAATGGCACAAACAAAATGAGCACAAAAGTGCAGTGGTTACAAGGAGAGCAGAGTAATTACACACACACACAAATGGGGTACACGCGTGTGAATTACCACATGACTCTTGAGAAGCACAGACAAAAGTGAGCTGTGCACATCATCCCAAACAAATGCTTGTAAGGGACAGGGCACTAGACGGGCACTTAGAAACAAGAGTTCTATTCCCCACTCTGAAGATGACATTGGACAAGTCACTTCCCCCGATGTGCCTCTGTTTTTCCCATCTGTAAAATGGGGATTTTACACTGGTCTCCTTTACCAAAGGGCTTTGTCATTTCCCGATAAGAACTGGGCATTGCTATTAGATCCACTAACTTACAGAATAGCCAAGTGTGAGTTTTAAAACATGGAAGTCTACAATTTTTGTACCCCTCTAGACAGCAAAGTGCTTGTGTTAGAGTTAGTCCACACACACGAGTTTTGGAGGGAAAAAAGTTGTAGCCTACAGCAATTAAATTTCTGTCCAATACATGGTGTTGTGAGGCTGTTAAGATGCAATCCAAGGACCTGCCTGTACAGTGCGAGCTACTGGAGAGTAGCAAGTGTCCACATCCCAGTGCAGAAGGTTTCTGCTACCAGCCTTGATGGTCTGCACAATTTGTAAACTAGGGGCTGTCTATTAATTGGAGTTAATGCATGTGGTTAATGCAAATGAATGCCACACTCACGGGGGCCTCTGGGGTGTGGGTGCCCCTCTTCCCCCACTGCCTCGCTACCATCTGCTCTTCTTACACCCTTCTCCTCCTGCCTTGGGACCACCCTAGCCAAGATACTCAGGATCGGAAGCCTCCTGTGCAGAGTGGGGGCCAGGCAGGGGGACTAATGTTGGCATGTCCTCCTTCCCCTCCCATATCTCCACTGTGATGGGCAGGACAGGTATCCTGTCTGTGTTGTTCCCTATGGGTCAGGACTGGCAGCTGTTTGTGGCTGTCAGAACAAGCCTTCAACTTGGTGAATGTTCTGCTGAGAGAGGCCCAATGCACCCACCATCTCTCTCACTTCCCCCGAGACACACACACTTCACCCACAGCATCCAAAACTATTTAAAAAAAATGGCATTCCATTATTATTTAAGGAGGCGAATTAACTGTGATTAATCGTGACTTTTTTAATCTTTGCAATTAATACCTTTAATCACTTGACAGCCCTACTCTATACACAGGTTAAACCTGTCTAGTTCAGCACCGTTGGGACCTGACCAGTGCTGAACCAGAGAATTTGCCGGACCATGGGAGGTCAATATTGTCTAGCAGCATCACCAACACTGCCACTGCTTGCTGGGCTGTTAGAAGACATTTGGGAGTAAATTAGAGCTAAAAAACAGCACAGAGCCAGGACTGGGGGCTGCAAACAAACTTTATGGGACTGTTGGAAACTTGGCCACACCCATGAAAAGTGAACATTTGGCAAACTAAAATCATGCCGGACCCCAGATGTTGCTGGACCAGAGAGTGCCGAACTAGAGAGGTTCAACCTGTACTTGTTACCCATTCAGAATCAAACTATGTCTGTCTCGGTCCTCAGGCAGAAGTAATTTCAGGGGAGAAATTCACACATTCAGAGAACACTGCTGTTAGGCTATTTTAATATCACAAACCTACCTGGAACTGGGTCAATGGGAACAATACAAGTGTGAGGTGAAAGGGGCAAGGTACATACAATTTTTCACAAGACTCTGCAGTTTATCACATAAGTATTACCACGTACCCCTGAGCAAAACTTTCCTTTTTTCTGTTCTTTATAGAGGTTTCCAGTCATTGCTTTTGATTTTCTGACACATTGGTATAAACAACACTGAAGAAAGAAAGATAATGACATACAAACAAATGGGGTAAAAATGGGACCAGGTCTACAAAGCCCAGCACCCAAAAGTTAACCTTCATTTCAGGTACTTTTAATCTGCGCACCCCTACTTCATCCCTCTTATGCTAAAGCACCGATAGCCTAACCACATGGTCACTTTATCATTGGCCCCACAGGACCCCGGTCTTTGCAACCCAATGGTTTAGGAAATTATAGAGAAACGTTTTTTGTGAACAACAACAACAAAAAGTTGGCTCCCACATGGGTCAGTATTAGAACCTTTCCTGTTCAGAACACTGGTGCCTGGAATCATGGCAGGGAGCCCCCAGCAGGGGGAGTAACATAGAGCCCCTGTTCAGTCCCTACAAACACTCAAGATGGCACTCTGAGTTCCTCAGGAGGAGGAGGACTCCTCCAGTCCAATGAGCACAGAAGGGAGGGAAGGGGATGGTCACTATATCCAGCTATATTCACCTCTTGGACCAGATCCTGCGCCCCACTTAGGACTAAATCAAGAATAGCCTCTTCCCTTGTGGGTTCCAGAACCAGCTGCTCCAAGCAGCCGTCATATAAGAGATCAAGAAATCCTTATCCGCACATCCCGCCCTGAAGTGACAAGCACCCATTCAGTATGGGGGTAGACGAAATCCCCCTCTATTATTGCATTTTGGTTTGTTTTTCTTATAGCCTCTCTAATCTCCCTTAGCATTTCATAGTCACTATCATGGTCCAGTCAGGTGGTCGGTAATAGATCTCTACTGCTAGATTCTTATTATTAGAGCATGGCATTATTATCCATAGAGGTTCTATGGAACAGTTTGGCTCATTTACAATTTCTACTTCATTTGATTCTACACTTTCTTTCATGTAGAATGCCACTCCCCACCAACACAAAGCTTTAGAAGAAAATGGTATTTTCATTGTAACTATGTAATAGCCATACGGGCACCAGCAGTTGTCCCAGTCCAAAAATCTCTTAACTACTGTTGCCACGGAACAAAAACATTAATGAATCCCTAGTTTAAAATATCTAAATAGTGAAAGTCTTAGTTAGATTAGTAACTAATCATTTTAGTAACACACAGCTACACTTTACATTATATCTATCCCCAAACCCTTGAAGTGCATTTCTGCTCTTGAAAAATGAACTGTGGGATTCCATGTTTGTGGTGGTTCAAGATGTTCATAGTTCCTACATAAAAATACTGTTTTTAACTTGTAAGTCTTGAAAATGCAACAAGGATCTGAGAACCAAGACTGGATTTATTCTATCTTGAGCATCCTCATCTACAGTCAGGATCACTGCTAGACTTCCTTTACATTTGTGCTGCTCAGTGAGCCCTGGACCATCTGTTTGCCTCAGTCAATGCACAGGTGTAGCCAAATAGCATTTACTTAACAATCCTGATGATGAGGCCTAAGGAGAATAGCATCCAACTCATTCTCCCATAGCTGATTCTACAGAGCCAACAGAAATAAGGGCTACTAAAAACGAACTCCTCGCCGAAGTCAGCCTATACCACCGAATAAAGACAGGGCCCAGCTCTGCTGTGTTAAATGGTGATATTAGTTTTCAAAGCAAAATTGTACGTTAAAGTTCGGATGAGGTCAGATAAGTTGGCTTCCTCCCAGTTAGTATTCCCCGTATCTAAGTTGGCATGGGGCGAGAGGTAAAGAATTGCCACAGAACAGAATCTAGCTAAGAGGAAGAAAACAAAGAGCAGGTGTAGTTGGGCAATTTTCATCATGGCAAAAGGTTACCAGCAGGGTTCCCCAATGCTCTGTTCTAGGAGAGGAGTTAAATGTGTTTATTCATTCACAGACAAAAACTAGATTGTGATAAGGAGGAGGTGAGATTGAGTGTATGTATGCACAAAATGGTGTTTAAACACGCACACGGCAGAGGTGTTATAATTAACCCACAACCAAGCATTGTAAACTTCAGATATTCAGAATGAAAGGTTCATTTCAAAGTCTAAATAAGAGAAGGCATAGAGATGTACAGTTAGGGCACCAAAGAACCTTAGTGCTGGCATGTCATGATGCTGTAGAATAACCATACAGTTACGATTGCTGCATAATAGTTTTTCTTTAACCTAACTTTTTGTGTGTAAAAAAAAAAAAAGCGCTCCATAAGTATCAGAGTTGACTGAGTTTTTAACTTGATGGGAAATGTGAAGCATCTGAGTGTTAGGATCATGTGAGATCAATCAAAACGGTGAGGTTTAGAAAACCTGACCTATGAGGAAAGGCTGGAAAAGCTGGGTGGGGTTAGCCTTGAGTAAAGAAGATTGTGGGGCAAAGGGGACTTGATAACAGCATTCCAATACATCAGGGCCGGTTATAAAAAGGAGGGGTATTAACTGGTCTCCACGTCCGCTGAAGGGAAGCCAAGAAGCCCAGGGCTTCATCTGCAGCAAGGTCAAATATTCAGACAGACATTCTCAAGGTTTTTAAGCTGTGCAAGTGGCTTCCAAGGGAGGTTGTAGACACGCCACCACTGGAAGCTTTGCAGATCAAGTCGGACAAGCGCCTATCGGGACTGGCCTAGTACAATGATCCTTGATGACTCCAACATGCCTTCTGGCCCGTGCCTAGGATTCCATGGAACACAAAGAATGCAATGCTGATGCAAAGCCACCAAAGCTGATGCTATGCTCCCTGCGTGCCACCGCCACTTCGGTAGTGGGCCAGCTGGGGGCCTTGCTGTGCTCAAGTTCTTCCCCCACATCCTCCGCCAATGCAACAGCTGGCATAACTTCAAGCAGCTAAGTGGCTGCTCTAGGCAGTGGAGGTGCCATTTCGGCCCCACATCTGGCCCACAAATGGAGGAATGCCATGTGGGTTGACAGCCGCCTCCCTTCAGCCCTATCTGTGCCAAGCACAAAGGGAATCCAGGGTTTCTCCACAGCGCACTCAGCCATCAGGTTACCAGCTTTATTCAGAGCTGCTCAACAGCCACGCAAGTAGAGTCCTTGGAAACACCCAGGTACGGCAACAGAAGCAGTCCCTTAAACACAAGGAAATATCAGAATGTTGCTTCCTTATGTTAATTGCTTAGCTACAGCTTTAAGGCTGGCCCTGTAGGGCCCTGTATTGCTGCTACATCATCCCTCTCTTCTCAAGCTGGCTAAAAATCTATGATGCAGCCGACAGGCCGCACTTCGCAGGGTAGAGATTCCACAAACTGAGTCCAAACGTGGGAATTAGCATTCACCTCTCTCCAGCTAGATCCAAGGAATCCCATTCAACTGGATGGGTCCCAAAGTGCCTTCTGGTCCACATTATTCAAAACCATCCTTTGAAGCTCATAACACTTCTCAGGGTTAAGACTGACTGTGCTTCCCCGCTAGACAAGTTACATACACTCCCACATTCACTTTGCATTGAACATAATGGACTCCAGAGATGCAGAACCATATTCAAAAAGGCTTTTCACTGATACTGTAGGAGATTACCCTCACACCATTTTCTCCATGTATACTTTTGAGTAGTTACTAGTGGTCCGGCTGGGTGCTTGCAAAATGATGTAATTAGAATTTCAGTGTCCTTGATTATGCATGGCGAGCAGCTGGATATATTCAAAAGCTCAGGGCTCTAATTATGGGCCACCTTAATGAGAAAAATGAAATGCTAGATTATAAGTCATTTAGGATCCACGTTTGACATATGGAATCATATGTTTGAAACACTTCCCAGGAACGTTAGTCATCTGATCCATACCAAGGGCTGGAGATCCAGCCTAAGAAAGTTGATGAAATGTATTTCACTAACGCACGCTGTATGACTAATTGGTTTTTATTTACTAACCGGTTCCTTAGCAGGCTAACGGTGGAGGTGGTGGTGTGATTTTGTCTTTTATTTGTTTTAGTTAGTACCTCTGAATGTTCTAATTGGATGTGCTTTAATTGGAACTTTGCTGAAGCAGGACTGGCCATGCTGAATGTACCATTGGCAGCCTTGGAATACTTTCAAAACGTATGGCTTAGTTTCTTCAGATTAAAACTGAATTCTTCAGGTTTCATTTCCTTATTATGTTTTCTCCTGCGGCACAAGGAAGAGTTGTAAATGTCCATTACAAACAGGTGTCTGCCTTTGTGCTATTGATGGATGACTAGGAAGATGAGTCATCACTCATTGAAAAATCAGGGTTAGATTCCTTTTGAACTGAAACAAAGCTTCCAGGAACACCCAGACGAGACTGAACCATTTGGATCCAGCAGTGATAGGAGATAGACAAGTTCACTGATGGGGGAGCAAAGAGACCAGCTGCCCCAGGGTCCTTTCAATTCCCACTGGAGTGCCGTGCAGCATGAACTGGGTGGCTCTTAAGGGCTGGGCGTGTCCTGAGCTCTGGGCAGGGCTGGAGGTTGTGGTGGGGCTGATGTGGGGTGTTTGCTGCTTCTGGCCCTGCCCCTTCCACCTGAGGCCCCATCCCTTCCAGGAATGCAGAGCCAGGGGCTTTCCTGCCCCAGGGGCCTGGCATGGCTCTTCGCTCCCCTGGAGATAGATGGACTGGTTCTAATAATTGGGATTCTCTTCCCTATTGCTCCTCCACCAACATGAGGACAGAATGGGCCAAAGTTACTGGCTGCATTCCTGAGCTGGCTTTGAGTGCAGCCAACAGCATTTTCCCCGAATACAGGGAACAGACCTGATTTTACACGTAGGCCAGGTCTACACTACAGGGGAAGGTGGAATTAAGGTACTCAGCTCCAGCTATGTTAATTACATAGCTGAAGTCAATGTATCTTTACTCAAGTTTCTGCGTGGTTTGCACAGTGGGAGGTCAATGGGAACAAATGCTCCCATCAGCTTTCTTTAATCCTCGCTAAGAGCAGGAGTGCCAGCATCTGAGTTTGATTTAGTGGATCTTTACTAGACCCACTAAATCAAAGTCTGGAAGATCGACAACAGCAGCACAGATCTTCCACATAGTGAAGATGTGGCCAAAGAACTCGTGTAGTTCCTTATCCAAAGCCCAATGAAAATCAGTGGAAATGTTGTAGGCCTGATTCAAGACCTGAGATCTAAGTCAAAGACTGTGAACCAAAGTCAGGCCATGTAGTATAACAAATGCCAATAAGTTGAGTGTCCAGTACATGAACTTGACTCCGATACCACTAGCATTGCTACAAACTGTGAATATATAAAACACATGCCAGCCAGACAAGGTAGGCAGCCCAATCTGGCACAGGATAAGATGGCTTGACAGAAGTGATGAACACAGACTTCCCTGCCCACTGAGAGAAGATGTTGGGTGCTCAATACTTTTGCAAAATCAGACGCTTATTTATGTGGGCAAGTATGGATTTAAGAGCCTGACTTTCAGCTTGGCCCAGGTGTCCAGCTTAACAGTCCACCCAAGACTGGAAACATACAACTAATACGAGTCATAAACATCTGAGATTGACTGATGATAGCTTTCCTGCCAGTGTTGATTTTGCAGCTGTAAAGTGAGAAGTGTCAAGACCTTTGAAGGCGAGAAGTCTGAGCTGTACATCCTGCTGCAAGGCGAGAAGTCTCCCTTTCCAATGGTACAAAACTCCTAGCTCATGAAATGAAATAGCATCTTAAATCCATCCCTCACGTAAGACAGAGTTTGATGTTCTGAATCAATGAAAGTGACCCCTATGATCACCCTACAAACTTGAGCTAATCTAATCTTGCAGGGGCACTCCCCATTTGGAGAAGTGTGGATGGAAACAGATCTCTGGTAGCTTGATTTATTTTTCCATGGCACTGCTCAAAGGTTTGAGATGGTATCATAAATCCAGGAGGAGATGGGTAGAGTGCAAGTGAGGAAGTCAACGGTGCCTGATGAGTGGAATTTATCACCAGTGTGACATATCAACATATGTATATGTGTTGATGGGGGAGAGGAAGTCTATTACAGCTTCTCTAAAGTAATTACATTATCCACCCAGTTGGGCTTTTGAATGCTTTTTCTGCCACATGCGGTTGTAGTTTTGAGAGTGGGTTTCTGAGTCAAGAAAAAGGAATATCAAGTTGATAGGTGTCAAGGAAGAGATCATATTAACTATGCTCTTCAAGTCCTAATGAATAAGATCAAAGTTACATTTTGAAGGCTTCCATAGTTCTAGAAATGATTTAATCAGATATTAAATCATAATGAATGCCCAGCAAATGATCCCATAAA
This sequence comes from Pelodiscus sinensis, assembly GCF_052426305.1. Lineage (NCBI taxonomy): Eukaryota > Metazoa > Chordata > Testudines > Trionychidae > Pelodiscus > Pelodiscus sinensis. Next base: position 135,055,665 of record NC_143055.1, on the reverse strand, counting down.
CTCTTCAGTTCATAATTCTTCTACTAGACCTTTGATTTAGTTTATGACAGGTGCTATGTTATTCCTCACAGAAACCCTGATAGGGAGCATAACATCTGGAATGCAATATTAACTGATTTTTTAAATAAGCAGCAGACAACTTGCCAAAAGAGAGAGGCTTTTCAAGGACATGCAATGCAACTAGGCAGATGACAATGACTCCCATTCTCTGGATGTCAGAATGATCAGCTGTATTCACAAAAATGGTCCACTCAAGATGCAAACCCAGCTCTTTGCCACAACCACACATGAATAGTTTCTTATCCATGAAACTAGAAGAAAAGGAGATGAGGCAGAATGAATAAAATGGGGGAAACTGGGAGAAAAGTTTCCAGATAAGCCCATTCCTCAACTGATATAAATTGGCACAGTTGTAATGAATTCAATAGCACTACATTAGTTTACATCCATTAGGAATTCTGATTTAGTGCCCACGGGATAGAGATGGATAACACAATCTGACTTCCTGTCTTTGGAAAGAATGGCCATTAGCACTCATCTGTCATAGCAACGGGGCCATTATAAATGGATTATATTAAACTACTATTCAGTAGGTCTTCTTGGGCAACCATGAGAACTTTGAAACTAGTGGACAAGAACGGTTACCTGAAAGGATTCTGGAAAACCAATGTTCTGTGGCTGGGAAGATTACAAGAAAATTTCAAAGACACAATAAAGGCCCAACTTAAATTTATACCCCAAATTTAAAAACACAGTAAGAGAACAAAACAAATTCCACCATGGATTAAGAACCAGGTAAAAGAAGCAGAGACAGATAAAAAGACATCCTTCAAAAGGTGGAAGTCAAATCCTAGTGAGGAAAATAGAAAAGACCATAAACTTTGTCAAATTAAGTGTAAAAATATAAGAAAAGCCAAAAAAGAATTTGAAGAAACAGCTAGCCAAAAACTCAAAAAGTAATAGTAAAATGTTTTTTAAGTACATCAGTAACAGGAAGCTAAGTAAACACCCAGTGGGGCCCTTGGACGATCGAGACGCTAAAGGAGCACTCAAAGATGATAAAGTCATAGCGGAGAAGCTAAATGAATTGTCCCATTAGAGGAGGTTTTGGAACAAATTGATAAATTTAACAGTAACAAGTCACCAGGACCAGATGGCATTCACCCAAGAGTTCTGAAAGAACTCAAATGGGAAATTGCAAAACTATTAACCATGGTTTGTAAGTTATCCTTTAAATCAGCTTCCCTACCTAATGATTGGAAGATAGCTAATGTGATACCAATATTTAAAAAGGGCACTAGAGGTGATCCTGGTAATTACACACCGGTAAGTCTAATGTCAGCACTAGGCAAATTAGTTGAAACTATAGAGGTACACCTATCTCATAGAGCTGGAAGGGACCTTGAGAGGTCATTGAGTCCAGTCCCCTGCCCTCATGGCAGGACCAAGTACCAGCCCTGACAGATTTTGCCCCAGATCCCTAAATAGCCCCCTCAAGGATTGAACTCACAACCCTGGGTTTAGCAGGCCAGTGCTCAAACCACTGAGCTATCCCACAATATAAAAGCTAGGGGTCACCAAATGAAAGTAATAGGCAGCAGGTTTAAAACAAATCAAAAAAAAGGAAATTTTTCTTCACTCAGCGCACAGTCAACCTGTGGAACTCCTTGCCAGAGGATGCGGTGCAGGCTAGAACTTTAACAGGGTTTAAAAAAGAGCTAGATAGATTCACGGAGGTTAGATCCATCAATGGCTATTAGCCAGGATGGGTAGAAATTGTGTCCCCAGCCTCTGTCTTGTGAGGTGGGTGACAAGGGAGGGATAACATGAGGATTACCTGTTGTGCTCCCTCCCTCTGGGGCATCTGGCATTGGCCACTGTTGAAAATAGGACACTGGGCTAGATGGGCCTTTAGTCTGACCCAGCCTGGCTATTCTTATGAACTAGCCAATTAGCCCGTCATAAGACGGGATTTTCAGGTCTCTCCTCCACGTCGGTCTTCTCTCCTGAGCATCCGGTCTCTCGCTCCATCTCTCTCTCTCTCTCTCTCTCTCTTTCCTCCTGCTACTGCCTCCCTTCCCCCTCTCTCTCAGCTCTCCTCCGCCTCCTGCCTCTCTCTCTGTCTCTCTCTTTCTCTTCTCCTCCCACTCCTGCCTCTCACTCGGGGGACCGCGGAGCTCAAACAGCTGTTTGGGCTCTGCACTACCCGTGCTGCATGGGGAGCACAAAGCCCGAATGGCTGCTTGCGCCACTTGCTCCCCCATGGCAGCCCGGCTGAGCGGCGCAGAAGTCAGCCAAGCGCCATGGTGGGAGGCGAAGGGGGGTGGGGCGGTGACATTCACGGCCAGAGGGAGGGGCCTGCAGCCGCTGTCACGCCGCACGTCACAGCCCTGCCCCCCTTCCCCTCCCTCGATGGCACTCGGCTGACTTCTGTGCCACTCAGCCGGGCCACCGCGGGGGAGCAAGTGGCCGTTTGGGCCCCACACTCCCCAAGCAGCACGGGCTGCCCAGAGGGAACAGCCAGCATTTCGGCGTTACAGACTCTCAGACGCTGGGCTACTATATATATGATTGGCCAAACAGGAAAACTGACCAGTCTAGATATAGTGTCATAAATACTCTATTAATTAAGAGATATCAATCTAATTCCCCCAGAGGGACATTGAAGTCTGGAACCAAAGTAACTTTGTTTGGAGAAACTATGAACTAAAATATAAAAAGGAAAAAAAGCGTTGAAGAGAAATACACGGAAATGGCAGCAACTGATTCAGCTCATTAATATAAATCTACAATTAGTGACAAAAATAAAATCCTGTGCAGCATTGGGGGGGGGGGGTGCGCGCACGCACAGCATTGGGGAGAGGGGGGGGTGTGCGCACGCACAGAGCATTGGGGAGAGGTGTGTGTGTGAGAGAGAGAGAGAGAGAGAGAGAGGGAGAGAGAGAGAGAGAGAGATTCATGCCTGAGAGATGGTTTCTCATTAACTGGTCTGTGGAAACTACAAGGGAGAAGAGGTAAGGGACTAGGCCCCCTTGTCCCCTGCAAACCCTCATGCAGAGCGAGTGAAAACAACAGCAGCAAGTTTGGTAGGAATTTTTCAAATATTTTACCAGTTTTTAAAAAAGCAAGCTGGGAATGTCAAACTTTTGACAATTTTTTTGACCATCAAAGAATTTCAGCCAGCTCTGCAGTTGGTCTAACTCCCCCTGCTACCCTCCTCCCCTAAATGTTAACACAAATGGTCAGGTTTGAATTTTCTTGACCTAAAAGATTTCTTGAACATGTGATAATTAGAACATTTCCAACAGCTCTGCCTCAGAGTTGGGTCTCACTGGTCCGATGCTTTTCCCAGATGCCCTTCTCACCCCCCCCCCCCCATCCTCACATGCTCCTTGTTGCCTCAGTTGCAATCACCTCAGGGAGAGCATCCTGGCCGCCTCCTCTACCCACTGAGGTGAGGCAGCCTCCTTTGCATTTCACCAGCTCTTCAATTCCCTGGAGCAGAGCAATACCCCCTATGATTCCTTCAGGCACAGGGACACTGCAAAGTCATGTGACAGGCTCCCAGCCACCCCCTCATAAACATAGGTCACTCTACCATACCTACTAGCCCAGTAAGCCTCAAGAAACGCACTGTCTTTGCCTGGTTAAACCAGAATGACACAAACTCAGGTTTTATCCCATCCAGCCTTTCTAGCTTGCAAGGGTTTCTCCCAAGTTTCCATTCCTGAACAGCTTTCTCCTGTGATGGGGTGGGCTAGGTCCAGAGGGCAGCTGCTGGAGACCTGGTGACCCCACCACACCCTGCCACAGTAAAAGGGCACTAGAGAGGTCCTCCAAGCAGCGTAGAGTGGCTGTCTGGGAAGTAGCCAATCAGGGCCCAGCAGGCTAGTATAAGAAGAGCTGCAGGGCCAGCATGAGCTCAGTTCCTTGCTAGAGTAACAGAGGCGAGGCGAGGCGAGGCGAGGCGAGGCGAGGCGAGGCGAGGCTGAGGGGAATGTGAAGGTGCTCTGGGCTAGCTGCTGGGACTAAACCAGGACAAAGCCCTGAGATGGGGGTGAAGAATGTGCTAAAGCCATGGGGCAGTGATTCAGGGAATTAGAGCAGCATAAGGGAGCACTGCAGGGTGGCTATCAGTATGGTCTCTGGGCTGGGATCTGGAGTAGCAGGTGAGCCTGGGTCTCCCTGCCACCAGCAGGGGAATCAAACTTTTTTAGTGACCTACCTGCAGAGCTGGGGCCAAAGAGGCCCGTGAAGGGTGAAGATGTTGCCTCCAGGGAAGGATCCGGGGGTGCAGAGCAGGGACCACTTGAGAAAGATGTTCCAGGAGCACAGAGCAAGGCCCCATTGGACTTGTACCCTGGAAGGGCTTTGCTCTCTTATCCTAGGCAGGCTGCACGTGACAGCTAGAGGGCTGAGTCGCAGACGATCCACCACGGAGAGAGAGGAAGAGGGTGCAGGCACAAACATTGGCAGGGGATGCTTGTGCCATGACACTCCCACTCACCACAGCTTCTTCGCCTTTTCTCCCTGCTGACTCGGGCCCCGAAGGGAGCCTTCTTGCTCCCTACCACAGTGACAAACCTTGCTCCTAATCTGGGATCCCCCATTCAGCCCAGGCAGGGCTCACTCTTTGACCAGAGCTGTGAGAGCACCAGCCTGTTGGCAAGCTGCCCTGTAACAAGCACCTGGGTCTGTAGCAGCAGGAAAGCAAAGAGCATTGCCCAGTGGTTAAGGCAGGAGCAGGAGAGGAGTTCTCATGGCCCAAGCAGGAGGGTGAGCTGTTCCAGAGCCACCGCTCTGCTGGAAGGGAAAGCCCTTGGTATGTAGTAAAGGGAGAGTGTTCGGTGCCCTTGAGAAACAAAGGAAGAGAAAGAGGGACCAGTGACTTCTAAGACCAGAGCAGCCTGCCTTCCCCACAACTTCTCTCTGACCCGCGGAGATCAAGCCATAAGGAGGGAGGAGAGCTCTCAGCCCTGTGGGTCGGAGGGTCACTTGTGGGGAATAGCGGAGGACTGTTCTAGCTTACAGTGGGGCCCCAGAGCCCCTGGACCTACAGGGAGCAAGGACAACATGAAGGTCCCTTTGCTACCTGTCTCCTTGGGCTGCATCTCCTGGAGGCCCGGCCCAGAATTTGGCCCAGGAGTGTTAGTGTAGGAAGGCCCCAGTTCCTGTCTTTCTGCACTGCTCCCGGACTGTTTGAGGATACCCCTGTGCTTCTCAAGCTTTCCTGAGTCATCACAGGGATGGCGGAGGAGGCTGGCTCTGGGGACTAATTGCCAGAGGAGGAGTTGAAGTTGCAGTAAGCAGCCTGTATTCTGAATCAAGTCATGGTTGTGTTTGCTTGGGTAGGAATGGCTGAACTTCACTACTTGTCACGAAGGAGCATGCAACAGCAAATGTAATTTGAAAACCATTATAATGCTACCCAGCGCATTAAAACAAAGGGACATGGCATATATATCCACCAGAAGAGTCAGATTTCCTGAGCAGTTCAGCATTAGCAGAACTGTCAACTCAAAACTAAAAAGGGCTGAAAATGTCCCTGCAACATAATAAAACCATGACAGGGATACATAATAGCTAGTAAATTAAAACAAAAAGGGAAAACTCTAGACAAAATAATCCTGCTGCCAGACACACAGCCAAATGTACCAAGCCTACAGGAAAACCATATCCCAGTATCCAGTACTGCTAAATAGCAACAGCTCATGAACGATGAAATATGAAGTCCAAACTAAGCAAAGAGCAGCATTCGTTTAAGGTAAGAGTTTACAGTGGCTAATTTTCAAAGGAGAAAATCCCTGAAAAGAGAGGATAATTTGCTCTCACCTTTCTTAGCCTGGAGTGTGGATGCCCGGCTGGCCAGAAAGACTCTGCTTCGTTGATCCAAGAGAAGGTTAAGAGGTGACTTCAGCATGGTCCACAAGTACTCACAGGGGAGGAGATTTCTGATTGGAGATGGCTTTTTCATCTAGCAGAAAAAAGGCATAACAAGGTCTAATGTTTGCAAACGGAACCTTGATGGGTTCAAACTAAAAATAAGACACCAACTGCTTGTAGGGAGGAGAATTAGCCATCGGAGTCCCTAACAAGGACTGGATGGATACTCCAGCTCTTTAAATCAAGACAATGTGTTCCTAAAGGTTGGGCTATAGCCCACGCAAAGGTTAGAGGCTTGGTGCAGAATTGTCTGTGTGCAGTTCACTGGCCTGTGTTATTCAGATCATACATAATTGTCCCAATTGTCCCTTTTCAGGGGGAGGCAGGGGCGTGTTTTGGTTTGGTTTTGGCCGGTTGTTTGGGATGAATCTATGAATTTTTGAGTTTTGGAGGAACAAACAGTTTATTTTCCCTACAGAAAACACTTAAGGGGCAAAACTGGTCTATTCTCCAAACCATAACCAATAATGGAGCTGATAACAAAATCCCTGGATTGGAGCCACTCGCTCCACCACCTGAATCATAACGAAACTGAAGGGTAAGGCTTGAGGCCGTATTTTTTCAGCAGCATAATGCTATGGCACGTGTCTGTGAACCGTGGGCTTCACTGAAGTCAGTAACATTCTTTTCATTGGCCTCAGTGGCTTGGGATGAGGCCTACTGAAGTCAATGGGGGGAAAAAACCCTCCTGTTGATTTAGATGGAGTCAGCATCTAAAGCTTCTCTCACATTATTAGGCAGAGAAAAGGGCTATTTGGTTGTTTATTTCAGATCCTCCTTCAGCCTCAATTTCCCATAAACGAAATGCAACCCCCCCTCCTCCACCTACTGGAATGCAATGATTTTAATTAACAGATTAATTTACCAACCTGGGTAGATGTTTAAGCAAAGCATAACTATACTAGTAACTGAAAACATAACCGACTTTCTATGCTGAATTTTAGTTACAATAATTTACAGTGAGTTTCTGCATTCTGATAAATGCTTAATTGAAAAGGAAAATGCAAATTACAACATGGCTGTAAACTAGCCCCTTAATCTCATTAAGGCTAAGATTTTCAGAGGATCCACAAGGAGGTAAGTGTCAAAATCCAACTGAATTTCAATGAGCTTTAGACTGCTGGTGAACATTGGTCAAGTCACTTTGCCTTCCACTACCTCATTTTCCCCATGTATAAAATGGGGTGATGATAATGACCTTCTCAGAGATCTACTGAGCAGCAGTATTATAGAAAAGCAAGGAATTGTTACCTACTCCCAAAGGCTTTCCATAAAGATAGCTTTAAATGCTACATTGAAGGTGAGGTCCTGTACCACCTTAGGGCATGACTACACTAGGGAATTATTTATTTCAAAATAATAGCTCCTGAAATAACTTTGGAAATAAACTTATTCCCTCTGGCAATCAGGAGTACAGATTTCAAAATAACCAGCCTGTTAGTTCGAAATAACGGGCCTGGTAGTGTGGACACGCCACTTGTTATTTTGAAATAACTCCCCGGTGTAGAACAGGGCTTAGAGACTAGTAAAGAGTGCATATGGTATAATGAGCTTCTGTGGGCAAAACTCACATCTTCAGTGGGTTGTGCCCATGAAAGCTCATGGTGCCATATGTATTTTTTGTTGATCTCTAAGGTGTTGCAAGACAACTCATTGTTTTCTAAGTTACAGACTAACACAGTCCCCTCAAACTTTTATACATAGGTGATAATTCCAGCTGCTTTCTCTCTGCACCATTGAAAAAGTGATATTTTAAATATGGACACCAATTATTTCCCATTCATTTTGCCCAGTTTTATCCTCGCTCCAGTTCCAGATTGTTGTTTAATTTGCTGGATTGTGAAAGTCAAACCTTGATGACAAGGAGTTGGCCTGTAGGAAAAAAATAAATAAAGATCTACTCATCTACAAACAATAAACACACTTAATTTGTTTGTACACCAAATCATCTCATTAGGGCCAATTTACTGGATTTTGGTGTTCTGTTGAGGGAGTTCATCTAGTGTTATGATGGGAGAAGGGGGAGTAATACTCAGCGGTAATGTCTCTAGTGCATGTAAATAACAAACATTGTTAACGAATGAATGATGGAGGTCAATGGGCCATACAGTCATTAGATGGCTTAATGATATGCTGGAGGTTATCAGGAGGCCTAGGGCACTAATCACACGCACAGCATTCCTTCAGCAAACAGCCTCGGCCACCAGAGATCAGAATTTGCGTCCCACAACGCAATAGAGTGGTAAATGACCCAAGCGAGAAAATGTAATTTCAGGGTGGTGTTTAATATGCTCTTCTCATTGCTCAGGCTCTGCTGAAAAGAGTGCTGTCCATCGCTAGCCCAGGTATGCCAGCTAATACTGGTCCTGCCAAGTACCACACTTGACCACACTTTGCTTCACCATGACATATACCCAAGAGAGCAAATCATCAGCGATGGTCAGTTTAATTGCTGTAAGACCATAATAATAAAAAAGTGCAGGAAAATGGGTCTGCGAGGCACCAGTCTGCCGGAAGCTGTCTCACAAAGTGTTGCTACATCTACTTGAGGCAGCAGGTGTGCTCCCAAAGTTACATCCAAACTATCTTTCTACCCCCTACTTGTTTATAGGCAAACAGTACAGTGTGCGTCATTTGAAACTAGATTTAACCAATCCACTTTCTACCCTGTTTTTCCTTGAAACACGATGTACCCCTTATCTCTCTGTTCCAGACACATGCATGCCAAATACCAAAGCACACACAGGCCCCTCCAAGTTTGAAGTGAGGCAAAACAATCTTCTCCTCTTGGGGAAAACAAGGCAGAGAAGGATTATCTTTTATCGGACTAACTTCTGTTAGTGAGAGACACAAGCTCCCTTGTTTTTCCTCCGTTTCCCAGGTTCACAGAATAATAGAAGACTGGGGTGGGAAGAGACCTCAGAAGATCTCTAGTCCAAGCAGGACCAATCCCCAACTAAATCATCCCAGCCAGGGCTTTGCCAAGTAACCCAAAGTAATGGCCTTTTAAGACACCGAAGGGCAGACCAGGGAGATTCAGGTCTCCCCAGTTCCTGTCTGGAGAAGTCTGTTTTGAGACACACTACCTCTGTATGAACTGCCTTTAACTGCAATGCCTTGAAAACAGAATACACGACTCCTTACGCATTACCTGCACATACATTTTGCAATGAGTAGGATGACCAGTGTGGACCCCTTTCCATGAACCCAGGGATCGCAGGTTCCCGCATCTTCTATCTTTCTGACAAAGCTGTTCTAAGTCTATGAGTTATGGGTCTTGACACAGGTAAACTTCTATTGCTGGGGGTTGAACTGGATGGTTAGAATGGTCTGATATAGCCTTAAAATCCATGAATCTCTGCTATCCCTGGCATATCCTCTGGTGTGAGTGGCAATCCTTGTGCAACAAAGGTACTACTTAACATGCATCCACATATCAGAATCTGGCTCATTGACACTTGGTAGATATGAACAGGTGCTACAGCTCCTAAGTTTTCCAAGAGCAATATTATGGGCCAGATCCTCAAACTGAAGTCAATAATTATGTCCATTTACTGGATTTGGTCTAAAGTCTTAATACACTGAACAAACAGTGACTTAGCAATGTCCTCCTGACCAGAGAGCATCTTTGCTCCCTGTTCATGTGCTGTCAAAAGTTCTTTATCGCATCTTATTATAAAAGTCAAGCAAATACAAATGGAATTAAAACGAAATGCATGAGCTGAAAATGCCTTCTTTCAGCTACCTCCATAGGCCTGCTGCTTGTACACAATCTTTCCATGGCCTCTTTCATGCCTGCAAGCTCTGAAATGTCAGCACTGTGGCATGCATATCGGGTGGGGAGGGGGGGTGCACAATAGCATTTTGTGTTACCTGCATACCCGCTCAGTACTTCAGAAATACTAGGCAACGTTTAAACAGGAATCATTTACTTCTGTGCGAGCTAGAGTGTCACAAAGGAAACCCCCCCAGAGTTTATCTGACTCCATGAGGACAGTGAGGAGAGGGGAATAAGTAACACCGCCCCCATTTTGCTCCCGTGGGGTCAACTGAAGTTTGGCCAAGTTAGACATTTGGCAGGGTCAGACTTTCTTACATTTCTTTAGAATTCTTTACAGGTCAGATTTCCCAACAAGCTCAGCTTGGAGTGGTTCCCATTTAGAACATCTGCTCACTTCATTTATTTGCCTAACGAGATGATGGCAAGGCTCTGGAGAATCTAATCTGTGGCTGACAGATTCAAAATCTTACTAGAATGCCCTGAGTTATCTGTCCTGTCTGTGCCCCATCTCCAAGGGACACAAGTTTGTTACAGCCTTCAACAAGAGAGGCTGCTTGTTAGCTTTAGAGACTTGTGCTTTCACCTCAGAGGCTCCCTACTCAAACCCTGGTGTAGGCCAAGATGGTGGCCAACCTATGAGCCAGCTGATACATCTTTCTCTTGGATAGCTGCGGTCAGTCTCTCGCCCTTTGTCTCACAAAAGAACACAAGGAAAACGGGATCGGGCTGGAGCAGTACAACAGAAACAATGAAAGCTGACCTTACAAAATCAATCCTGGTCAGTCTGGACAAACACAAAGTGTGCGTCTATATACAGACAGTGCTCAGAACACGTGTACTGGGTTCCCAGAACCCGTTCCACTGAACAGCTGGGTCTGCCTCTATGCTGCTTGGGGGCTGGCACTGTCCTAAGTGGTGTAGTAATAAGGAAAGGCTGCAGCATTCTAGATAATCACAGACTGAGAAAAGCCACTAGTGTAGCTTGGAAATCCAAGAAGTGTGGTTATGCAAAAGTACACTAACACGGCAAATTACATGGGCAAGGAACATGGACAATTTATTCTAGTGTTTAACCACCCTGACAGGAAGTTTTTGCTAATATCCAACCTAAACCTCCCTTCCTGCTTCTTGTCCTACCATCAGAGGTTAAGGAGAACATGTCCCCTTTCAGTCTCCCCCCACCTCCCCACCCCTTTTTTTTTCCTTTTTGCTCAGAGACCTGAAGCAGAATACTTCTCTGAAATCAAAATTGGAGGTGAAGTTGCCAATGAAGGAGTTTACACTGTGACCCTGAGTAAATTGTTCCAATGGTTAATTACCCTTAACATTTACGCCTTATTTCCTGTCTAAATTTATATAACTACCTTGAAGCTTTTGCATTGTTACACTTTTGCCCGCTACATTGAACAGATCATTAACAAGCACGGGATCTTCACGGAGGTTCTTACAGAGTGCGATTAAGTCACCCCTTAATCTTTTCTTTGTTAAACTCCGTAGCTGGAGCTCCTGAAGTCTATCACTCTAAAGGCGAGCTTTCTAATCCCTTAATTATTTTCTTGGCTCTTCCCCAAAACTGCTCCAATATCAACATCTTTCTTGAATTATTGACACCAGAAATGGACATAGCATTCCATAGTATTGCCAGAGGTATAGTATTCCACCGACAAATACAGAGGTATAATAACCTCGCTACCCCTACTCAAGCTTCCCCTGTTGATAGACGGAAAGATTACATTGGCCATTTTGGCTACAGCATTGCACCAAATGCTCAAATTCAGAGGATTAGCCACCCTGAGCCTTCCTCTGAGTCACTGCTTCCCAAGAGCGAGTTGGCCCACAGTCTTCGTGTCTAGATGTATACATGGAGCTGTATTCAAACACCCATTTGCTTGTGTGCTGCTTGCTAAACAAAGCATTTCTAACTGCTGTCTTTTTCTCCTTTTCCTCTTCCCGCCCAGACACACCTCCACTGTAGCTTGAGGTCTATCCAATGGGAAGCTGAAATTGATGCAGGCTCATGTTAAGTATTTATTCTAGTTTCACAGATCTCCCCTTTGTGCTGTGCACTGTACACACAGCAAGAAACTGGGGAGGGACGGGTCCTGCTCTTCCCCTGCCCAGTCGGAGCTAGGAAGCCCTCTTTGATGGTACCCTCCCAGCAGCTCAGGGAAAATAGGATTCAACTCCACGAGTCTCCTCCAGCTGCAGGAATCTCATGCTGCTGCTCAGTCCCAGAGAGCATCCAGCAGCAGGGGCAGGCACTCAGAGATGGTCCTCCCTCCCTCACCAGAGCAGTCTTCGGGGAGGGACAGGTTCTGTCCTTCCTTCCCCTGCCCAGTTGGAACAGGGAAGCCCTCTTTGACGAGGTGCTGCTAGGAAGAAGGACACATCAGATTTCATGGGGAAGGGCTTATTTCACAGTCTGTGACACATTGTTCAGGGCTATAAAATTGGCTATGCCCCTGGACCCAAATTCAGAGTTGCCCGTACGGGGCCCTGAAGGCACTTTTCACACCCTTGCACAAGCGTGAGGTTCAGTTCAAAATCAAACCCCAGTATTTCCACGGGGGAACATGCCAGTCTCCTCCTCTTTTGACCGAGCTAGTTTTCTGGTTCCCAGCAGAACTACATCGGACAGTAGCAAGATCTTGCAGGTTCCAGGGGCAGCCTGCGACCATGACATGGACATTCTTTCTGCGACGCCTGCAGTGCAAGATCCTACACGTCAGAGGTCTCATTTACACGATGGCTGCTTGAGACCCCATAAGGAGAATGCAAAGGCCTGGAAGAAGTATGTGTAAATAAAGACATTCTGGCCTGAAAGCCCCATCCCCTGCCAAAATACTGTATAGCGGCCTTACGTTTTAGTAAGAAGCAGGCCCCATCCTCATCCTCCATATCGGTTCTCTGCTCAGGCCAGGTCTGCTCTCGGAAATGAGGTGGGTAGAACTAGGAGTGATGCAGCTAAACCATCCTACAGCTCGCTGCAAACAGCACTAGGTTAATGGGGGGGAGGTTCTCTTGCCCACCTTGCTCCTGCCTCTCAGGGAGGTGGGCAGGCTTTGCCAGTGGGAGAACTTCTCCCATCAGCATACACAGAGTCTCCACTGCTTTGCATTTGCATCCTTCTTCTGGAGGGGCCAGATCTATCGCCCACTGAAAGGAGTCTGGACCAGAACTTTAGCCAGCACGGTGTCATTGTGCCAGCAGGCTGGTATTTGTTCAGTGAAAAGCCTCTAATAATTGAATTTGTTCCATTTTATTACCTCTAAGTACCAGAAGTTGGTGGAGGTTTTGGTTTTGTCCTGCCATGCCTCCCCGCCACCCCCCAGATCTTATTAGCTAGATTAAGCGCAAAGTGAAAACCCTATTTCAGAAAGGCAGAATTACATGCGGTTTCCTAGTTTTCCACACTCTGTAGGACATGCCACAAAACCTATCAAAACCGTAAAAGCTTAACACAAGAACCCATGCAAATGGGGAAAGGGATGCCCTCAGAATACTATGACAGCTCTTGCTATGAATGAAGGGGACGGTAAATGCAGGTGGATGACACACATGAAACAGTAAACAAGTTCCTGCTAATTGCGGAGCGTCCTTTTAATTGGGGGTAGGATTCAGTGCAGAGGTTTAAGATTCTAGTCTGTAGTTCATTCTATATTTGAAGAAAACTTGCCTAGCTGAGGGGCTCAGGTTTCTAGCTTTTCCTTCCCCACTCTGAAATGGGAGTGAGAGGCTGAGGCTTAAATGGAGCCGTTCCCTTTTATAAGCTTTCCTACTCCACATCAGTCCATCACAGAATTATGCATAGTGGGTCCTGGTGCAATTAAACCTTAGGCCTGGTTTGCCTAAGGCGAAATGGACCAGCGTAGCTACTTCAGAATCACTATTCCTCTATTGCTATTCCATTACAAATTTAGCTATTCCAGAATAACAGGACACTGTCCCAAAACACGTGATTTTATTCTAAACTAATTACCCTGCTTCCAGAAAAAAAGCCACTTTTGGTTTGGAATAGCACATCCACACAGTGAGTTATTCTGGAATAGCTCAATTATAATAGAATTGCTATCACAGTCAATTTCTTTGTATATAAAAGTCCTCTAAGGCTTCGGACCTTATTATACTTAGCTGTGTTTACATACTAATTTGCATGGTATTACTCATGAAGCTTTGAAGTGAAACTTAAACTGTTTGAATTTTCCCTTCAGTTTGTCTCCTGCATACACAACTCAAGAGTTCTCTAAAAACACACATATCTAATCGGAAAAGAAAATCTGTTTACATAATTGCCTCTTCATAAATTGTGAGTTAATCCTTCAATATAACCTGCAGTTAATAGTCTTCCCACAAAGAGAACCGCATCATACAAAAGCCACCCTCATTTTAAATTTAAGAAAGAAATTTCCAATTACAGGACCAATGAGGAATCCAAAAATAAGCATACATCGTTGGGGTTGTGGCATAAATAGGAAGTTCAAAATTCAAGGCAACATTCTCTTAACTCTCAGGAATGTAAAAACAAAGTAATTTAGCTTTCTGGATAGTGTTCATTTACATGTACTAGCATTTTGCTTGTTAATGTTAATATTTCAGATCAGTGCGTAACAATATTTAAACTACTGACATTGAATTTGGCTATAGCTCAGAGAAATAAATGCCCAGAGGTTTAGATGATTATCCTAGCCAATCAATGGCTTGATCCAAACTCCAGGGAAGACAATGGACAAAAAACACCCACTGAATCAAAGTTGGAATTACTGAGTCTGTATAATTGGATTTGCACTAATACGAGAATAGCCTTTTAGAGCGTGAGTACCTCATCTATTCTAGTTCCAATCCTGGCTGTGACTGGAAACCAGAAAAGAAGAAAAATTATGGAAGCATATTAAAAATATGCATGCCAAGAAATGAGCAAAGGCTTTCTTAAAAAAAAAAAAGAATATAAGAACAGAAACACTTGGTCAGACCAAAGGTCCACGTAGCCCAGGGTCCTGTCTGCCGACATTGGCCAGTGCCAGGTGCCCCAGAGAGAATGAACAGAACAGGGAATCATCCAGTGATCCAGCCCGTCACCCATTCCCATCTTCTGACCAACAGAGGCTATGGACACCAGTCCTCCCCATCCTGGCTAATAGCCATCGATGGACCTCTTCTCCATGGATTTGCCTAGTTCTTTTCTGAACCCTGTTAACGTCCTGGTCATCCCAACATCCTCTGGCAAGGAGTTCCACAGATTGACTGTGCACTGTGTGAAGAAAGACTTTCTTTGGTTTGTTTTAAACCTCCTACCTATTAATTTCATTAGGTGACCCCTAGTTCTAAGCAGATACAGTGCTGTCTAGCTTAAAGGTAGATTAGAAGCAGAAGGTGGTAAGTGAAGTATTTACTTCAGATCAGAGCTATTCTACTGTCTGTACGAAGCTCCCATTTACAGCAGATTCTGAGTGGCTAAGGGCCTCTCTCTGTGTGTGAAGGAGCGTTAAAATCAATAGTTATTTTGAAATAGTTATTTCAAGAGTTATTATTACGAAATAAGTTATTTCAAAATCGTGTGTCCACACTACAGGGAAGCCTCAAAATTAGTCTGAGGCAGGCTCCCTTATAATGTGGACATGATACCTCAACTTAGAGTCCCAGGAAACACTGGGGAGCAATTACTCTGAATGAGTCTGCTGATACCATTATTGGACCTAACCAAGTGAGTTATAAGATCAAGAATACATATTCCTGCGCATCCAGAAATATAATTTATGCTATCATGTGTCAAAAGTGCCTGTCTGCTATGTACATTGGACAAACATCTCAGGCACTTCGCCAAAGAATCAATGCCCACAAAACAGATATCAGACAGGATCACAAAGAAAAAACAGTTTCTTGCCATTTCAACTAGAAAGGACATTGTCTCAATGACTTGATTACCTGCATCCTGCTTCAAAGGCCTTTTGAGACTTCACTTGAAAGAGAATCCTCTGAACTGTCATTCATGCTTAAATTTGACACTTTACACTCAAGTTTGAATAAAGACGCTAATTATCTTGCCCATTACAAAGATAGCTTCCCCAATTATCACCTCTAATATCATTAGCTCACAGACATTTACCGCTCCCCCCCCCCCCCAAATCCCCTTCTGTTCTGAAATTTGATTTGTCCTTTTCATATTTGTTCATTTTTTTTATTGTATCCTTCGGTATATATGGTCGTGCCAATTTTCTTCCACTATTTGATCTGAGGAAGTGGGTCTGGCCCACGAAAGCTCATCACCTAATAAACCATCTTGTTAGTCTTTAAAGTGCTACATAGTCCTGTTTTTTGTTTCTGCTGCAGCAGACTAACACGGCTGCATCTCTATCACTATTCAAAATAAATGTTATTCCTTGTGGAAAGCAGGAGTTATTTCAAAATAACCAGCCCCTTATTTTGAAATAACGGACTTGGTAGTGTGGACGCTCCGCTTGTGACTTTGAAATAACTTCCTAGTGTAGACTGGAGCTCAGTAAGCAACTTTCCCTGTTTTTAAACAAATTGTCAGCCAGGGAGGGTCCAGAACATCTCATCCACACATCTTTCCTTTTCTGAACCTATACCGAGTCAAAATCCACCTGGAACAATCCTACAAGGAGACTGTGAGGCCCTGACCTGTTGGCTACTGGCCTGTCTAGAGATGGTCAGTAGCCAATATAAATTGTGAATTGGATCTCCCAACCCTCACTTGTTCTTCAGTTACCTATTGCTGCAACACTGAGCATATGGCTACGTGTATTTGTCCACGAATAAGCAGAAATAAAGGGTGAAACCTAGCTATCTATTTATAACGTAAAGGAGGTTTGGAGATTTCTTCCAATGCTCCCCACTGCCATTCTCCAGCCATCGTACTATAGTTTAAATGAAATTACCAAAATAATTGAAACTGGTAGAATCATATTTCTGACAAACTTGCAGAATTTTAAAATATTCTATGCAACATTTTTAATACTTTGGTGCAGAATTCACAAGACAGTTCCTGGCCTTATTTTCTTGGTCCATGGTCATTTCTACAGGCCATGTATTTTCTCTTCTGGAGTCAACATTAACTCTCCTGTCTTCATTTTTCTGACTGCCATTTTAAAGCCCATCTTAAAAGTCTTTCATCTTCTTTATTTTTCTCCTTCTGTCATTTCTCTCCCTCTGATAGTAATCCAGTCATTTATTCTGTTATTTATTGTTTTATTGCACTGTCCTTCTGTTTCCCTTACGTAGTGCTTTGGATCAAAGGAACAATATAAATACATTCAATGTATTTTTAATAATTGATTACAATAAAATCATGGAAAAAGAACAAGCAAAAATAGACTGCCGGATGATACAAAGCAGAGGTGGAATTTTAAAACAGGACAAACAGTACTTGCTTATCGTATTATGATTATTATAATAGTAAGGAAAAATAGACCTGGACCAAAACCTATTGTGCTAGGTTCTGTATGAAAATAGACACAAAGGTGGTACCCACCCCATGTAGCTTACAACCTAAATATGCCATGGAGTTTTGTGGGCTCTTGCTATTTTTATCTAAGAGACCCCCACAGTCCTGCGATGAGTTCATCACATATTCATTCTATTGTTTCTGCAACTCTCACTTAAAAGTTTCAAATGCAACATCCAACTGTAAGAAATTAGGCCCTGATCCTCCAATGACTGAAGCATCTGCATAGCTTGATGGGCTGAGAGTAGTCCCCAAAGAGTACGTTTTTGCAGGATCGGAGTCCCAACCAATACAACTGATATCCTTTGATTATGTTCCAAACAATAATTCATTTTTTAAAATTCTCTTCCCTGCCCGCTCCCAGCACAGCCAACTTCATTCCCATAGAGCTAGTGAACATTGGTCTTTTTTGCTAAAACTACTTGATATGTTGGGCATCAATTTAAAGTCTGGGATCTGTCGTTAAAACGACAGACAGCATATTCCAGTGGATCATCAAGTAAGCGGATATAAATAATTAGAAGATTTTATTTTTATTTTTAGATCATGCTAATTCTGTCTTCTTATACTAGCAGGCTTCTGGTACACTGAATAAGAGAACTCATTGTAAATTCACTGCTGAAGTAAAGCAGAATTTTCTCTTTGCTCCCTTTTTCCCCCTTAAGTTGGAAATAAAGTCCAAACCCAACCCAGTCTTAAGTGTTTACATAATCAATAACTCATTCACAGCTAATCTTAAAATTTACCACTGAACTGTTCCCCATAAATGTTTTAAAACACTTCTCCCAGTTGAATTTTATTTATTTATTAAAATGCTTAGTTAGCCACTGCAGCCTTTGCTTTCCAGGACTTTGTCATATTTTGGATGTAGTCTGCCTTACTGTGGTAACTGGCAACCAAGCCTGTGATAATAAATCCAAAAAGTACAGCAGGGTGCCAGAAGAAAACTTTTTCCCACACTGCAATCAGCTGTAGTCCCATGATTCTAAATGACAGCGACAAGCAGCGCCGTATCTTGGGTGACAGAATTAAGTTTACATTGACTTACAGTTGTTGTTTTAAATGACCATTAAAGCATCTTCCAAAATTAATACTTTTTCGAGACATCTGAGACTTTAAACCTAGCTTTAGCTTGTAACACATTCAGTTTTTTTACAGAAATATAAACTAATTCAGCAAAATGATCTGTAGTTCTGCTCAAAGAAACTGAGCCGTGTACCTGTCACCAACAACACACACTCTAATTTAGACCCAAAGTTATAGCTCTCTCCGAAACAAACTCGGGCAGGCAGATTGTGTCTGCTTTACACATGTTGGCAAGCCCTCAGCTAAAGAATATCACAAGGGCAGAAGTTCAATATCAAAGGTACTCATTTGCATGAGAAAGGCAGCTCCCTCTATAGCAAGGAGGAGAAAAAGGTCAGAGGGCCATTCCATTTGGAGGTCAAGGCTAGTTCAGTCAACTGATTGTGCCTTATTCTGCTGGGCTCTCAGTCAGCACTTATGGTGTTCAGTACATTGCTGACTGCCAACAGACCATTATCCTCTCTGAAAAGCTCCAGCGATGGTTTTTTGCTCAGTGTTAAGAGTTAATTTCATGTGCAGTGAGTTTGAGAGGCAAATCCATTCCTTCTGTTTGTTAGTTCTTTCTCGTTTTTTTTCTCTATATCAGTTGTATTTAGCTATCCACCTCTGCCATCCCTTTAGTTAACTCTTCTGGAATGCCAGGATTATTAGTGCTCCGTGTCTCGACATGAGAGCAATATCTGAATGTCCAGTAAGTTCATAAGCTAAGATAGAATGCTCACGATACATACATTCATCAATTTCCGCTATACCAAACTTGAAGCAGCTCAGAGACGTGCATTCTTCTGCCTGAATCTCCTCTGTACATTCTTATGTCATGACTTTCGAGAGTCTTTGAAGTCTGTTTAAAGAAAATGGGGAACCACTCAGGCGATAGGTGGATTCTTAAAAACAACAACAAAAAAGGAATTACGCACAGGTCTCAACAGTAGTACAAAAATGATATATAGGGTCATTGTGAGTGGCAAGAACTGAGATAGCCTTCCTACAACGCAGATCAGCTTCCAGTTTCTCTGAATGGCTGGCCTCAACTGGCTGAATGAGGAAGTAAGTGCTGGGCTTTCTGTCAGTGTTTAGCGTAAAATTATGAGTTTAGCATTGCTGCAGAGAAGGTCAGGTCAAGATAACATTTTCGAGATAGACCTTCTCTCTTACATGAGTGTAACTCCATTGCTTCAGCTAGTCAATTGGGTCTGTCACGCCAGAGCTGGCCTGCCTTTCATTTACTATTTTTTAAACTTTCTAAAAAATAATATTTGGGTGCTAAAAGGTATGATGTTTGATTGTGGTCTCTTTCCGTTTTTCTGTCTCTCTCCGGATTCTCCACCCAGTGAATCTACTTTGTGTTTCTGCAATGGCTCAAAAGTATACTGAAATAAATCTCACTTAACTGGCTGCTGAGGGATTTGTCTAGTGTAGGGAACTCCTCCGCAAGCATCAGGCCCAGGGAGCAGCACTTCTTACTGTCCCAGCCAGGGTTTAACAGCTGTCCAGTCACACACTGGCTGGTGAACAGGACTCTGACCAGAAAGCCATTAAAGTAGCTGGATTCTTGGTTGC